>NC_133658.1:525049413-525341913 GCF_037893015.1 Macrotis lagotis
GTCAAGAACATACTCCATACAGAGCATCCTCCCCTCTATATTACCCTTTAACCCCTTCTGCCCCTATCAAAAAAGCGCATATTATTCCCAAGGAAAGTGTTTTAAAATATTTTATTTTTTCCAATTAAATAAGAAAATAATATATAATTTTTTAAATCTGAGTTCCAAATTCTCTCCTTTCCCTTCCTTTCATTGAGAAGGTAAGCAATTTAATATAGGTTATACATGTACAGTCATGTAAAATATGTCCATATTAGTCATGTTGTGAAAGAAAAAAGACAAAAAATGAAGTTTTTATAAAGTATGCTTTGATCTGCATTTTTAATTACATCAATTCTTTCTCTGGAATTATCTTAGATCATTCTGTAACTGAGAATAGCTGAGTCATTCACAGATGATCATCATACAATATTCATTTTATTGTGTATAATTTCATCCTGGTTCTCCCATTCAATTTACATCAACTTATGTAATTCCAGGTTTTTTCTGAAATTGTCATTTCTTATAGCACAATAATATTCCATCACAACCCATATGCCCCAAGTTGCTCTAACATTCCCTAATAAATGGGCATCCCCTTGGTTTTCATTCTTTGCCACCACAAAAAGAGTTGCCATTAATTTATATGTATAAATAGATAGATATGTACACACACACACACACACACACACACACACACACACACACACATATATATATATATATATATATATATGTATGTATGTATGTATAGGTCCTATTCTTGTTTTTTTAACATTAGACATGAAACTTTATTATTTGGGGAAATTACCAAACTAGTAGTAGTAGTAGTAGTAGTACGTAGTAGTAGTAGTAGTAGTGAGTAGTAAGTAGTAGTAGTAGTAGTAGTAGTAGTAGTAGTAGTAGTAGTACTAGTAGTAGTAGTGGAAACTATTTAAAATGATCTCCCTAAGCAGTTTATGACTAAGGAAGACATGGAGAACACCAAAAACAAACTAGATGATTTCGATTACATTAAATTAAAAAGCTTTTGCACAGGGGCAGCTAGGGTGGCATAGTGGATAAAGCACCGGCCTTGGGAGTCAGGAGTACCTGGGTTCAGATCCAGCCTCAGACACTTAATTACCTAGCTGTGTGGCCTTGGGCAAGCCGCTTAACCCTGTTTACCTTGCAAAAACCTAAAAAAAAAAAGCTTTTACACAGATAAAACTACTATAACCAAGATCAAAAGAAATGTAGCAAATTGGGAAACAATCTTTACAATTAATGATTCTGACAAAGGACTCATTTCTAAAATATACAGAGAACTGGGTCATATTTTAAAAAAAAGCCATTCCCCCAATTGACAAATTGTCAAAGGATATGCAAAGGCAATTTACAGAAGAGGAGATCAAAGCAATCCATAACCATATGAAAAATGCTCTAAATCATTAATTATTAGAGAAATGCAAATTAAAGCTTCTCTGAGGTACCACCTCATAGCTCTCAGACTGGCCAATATGACCAGAAAGGATAGCAATCATTGTTTGAAGGTTTGTGGGAAATCTGGAACACTATTACACTGTCTCTGGAGCTGTGAACTCATCCTACCTTTCTGGAGAGAAAATTTGGAAACTATGCCCAAAGGGCAACAAAAATGTGCATACCCTTTGATCCAGCAATACCACCTACTGGGTCTATATCCTGAAGAGACTAAGAAAAAGGGTAAAAACATAATTTGTACAAAAATATTCATAGCAGCCATGTTTTGTAGTGGGCAGAAAATTGGAAATTAAGTAAATGTCCTTCAACTGCGGAATGGCTTAGCAAACTGTGGTACATGTATGTCATGGGAACACTATTATTCTATTTAGAAACCAGGAGGGATGGGAATTCAGGGAAGCCTGGAAGGATTTGCATGAACTGATGCTGACTGAGATGAGTAGAACCAGAAAAACACTGTATATCCTAACAGTAACATGGGAGTGATGGTCAACCTTGAAGGACTCACTCATTCCATCAGTGCAACAATCAGAGACAATTTTGGGCTGTCTGAAATGGAGAGTGCCATCTGCATACTGAAAAAGAGCCATTGAGTTTGAACAAAGTTCAAGGATTATTCCCTTTAATTTAGGGAAAAAAACAGATATCTCATTGTCTGATCTTGTTTATCTCTTATAATTTTTTGTTTCTTCCCTTAAGGATATGATTTCTCTCTCATCACACTCAATTTGGATCAATGTACAACATGGAAACAAAGTAAAGACTCCCAGATTGTTTTCTGTGGGGCAGTGGGGGGGGAGGGAAGAAAGATTGGGGCAAAAATTGTAAAATTCAAATAAAATGTTTAATAAAAGAAAAAAATAAAATAAAATGATCTCCATAACCTGAAGAAGATCAAAAAATTTATACAGCAACACAGGGAAGGGAATAGAATATACAGAACAAGTGCAAACAAAACTTTCAACTTGCCTGAAGACCATTCTATTTGATATCAGAGAATCATCTTTCTACAAAGCTATTTTCCTTGTGGGAGGCAACTTTTTTGAGTTTAAATGTCAGGAGGGTGGCGGCTAGGTGGTAAGGTGGATAGAGCATAGGCCCTGGAGTCAGGTGTACCAGGCCTCAGACACTTAATTATTACCTAGCTGTGTGGCATTGGGCAAACCACTTAACACCATTGCCTAGCATAAAGCCTTAAATAAACAAACAAACAAATAAATGAATGAATAAATAAATAAATGGGATACATAAATAAATAAATAAACAAATGAAGGAACAAGTAAATAAATGAATAAATAAATAAATGATAGATGAAGGAATGAAGGCATGAACAAACAAACAAACAAATAAATAAATACCAGGAGGGCAGGGTAAGTATTTATTTTTCAAGTCTAAAGCAGAACAGAATTCTTTCTTAGATTAAGAAGGGCTGGACAAGATCTGCCTTTCAAATTTTTTTTTCTACATTTTTCAAGGCAATGAGGTTAAGTGTCTTGCCCAAGGCCACACAGCTAGGTAATTATTAAGGGTCTGAGACCGGATTTGAACCCAGGTACTCCTGACTCCAGGACTGGTGCTTTATCCACTGCACCACCTGCCTTTCAAATTTTAAAGTACTCAATTCTTTTCTGGATTAAAGAGGGCAAGACAAATCTTTCACTCAAAGTTTAAGGATATATTCCATTCCTCACAATTGTTAAGAAACAATCTTTAGACCAGGAATAGTTATAAAAATTTATAGTAATTATTATACTTTTAACAAGTGGGTACTTTAGAAATGTCTAAATTTGCTTTTTTATGACTTTAGATAGCTTTAATATCTTCATCTGACAAGTGCCTGATAATTTCCTTTGAATACTTATCAATGCGAAAATTGACTTGTATTCCCATAAATTAGATTCAATTCCCTACATATTTGAGAAATGAGTCCTTTCATAGAGAAACTTGCTATAAAAAATTTTCTGTTTTCTGCTTGCCTTCTAATCTTGGCTACATTGTTATTGTTTGTGCAAAATATTTCCAATTTAAAATAATCACAATTATCCTTAAAATAAAAATTATCCATCAGTAATGCTCTCTGTGTATTCTGTTCAATTATAAATTCTTCCCTTATCTATAGATATGGATCATAGATTATGGTATCAGCCTTATGTCCAATTCTCCTCTGATATCCATTTCTATTTTATAGAAAAGTTCATCCTATTCATAGTTATAATTAATAACTATATTTTTCCTTCTATCTTCCCCACTTATCCTTTTCTTTCTTTCCTTTTACACTGTGCCTCCTCAAAAGATTCTGCTTTCGACTTCAACCTCAACAAAAGATCTATTTCTGTACCCAATTATTGTGTGTTATACCTACTTTAAGCAAATGCTATAGAAAGTAAGGTTCTGGTACTGTCCTCCCTTTTCCTTTGCATAATAAAAGCTTTTTCCCTTACCTCTTTTATGTGAGATCATTTACACCATCTTATTTCCCTTTACCTCTTTTTTCCAGAGCATCTCTCTTTCTCATCTTTTTATTGCATTTAAAAAAAAATCCCATCATAATCAACTCACACTCACACTGTCTGTCTTTGTATACTCCTTCTAACTGCCCTATAATGATAAAGTTCTTATGATTTACATATTTGTCTTCCCATGAAGAAATGAAAACAGAATTCTTTATGATTTTCCTTTCCTTTTGACTTTCTTATGGTTCTTTGAATCTTCTGCTTAAATGTCAAAAGTTCTATTCAGCTCTACTCTTTTCATCTGAAAAGGTTGAATGTGGTCTATTTCATTAAATATTTATTTTCCCCTGAAGAATCATACTCATTTTGACTGGACAGGCAATTCTTGGTCATAATCATAGGTTATAATCATAGGTTATTTGCCCTCTATAATATTATATTATATAAGCTTCCTCAACCTATAATATAAAAGCTGTTAAATCTTGTTTTCCTGACCACAATATAAAAATTTTTCACAAAATGTAAATTTTAATATTTTTCTATCATATTTGGAATATTTTCTTCTTGATCTGCAGGCTTTATGATTTGATTATAATATTCCTGGAATTTTTTTGATATCTCCTTTTCAGAGGTTATCAGTAGATTCTTTTTTATTTTTATTATTTTTTATTAAAGATATTATTTGAGTTTTACAATTTTCCCACCAATCTTACTTCCCTTCCCAGCCCCCACCACGGAAAGCAATCTGTTAGTCTTTACTTTGTTTCCATGTTGTACCTTGATCCAAATTGGGTGTGATGAGAGAGAAATAATATCCTTAGAGAAGAGACAAGAATTCTAAGAGATAACAAGATCATACAATAAGATATCTGTTTTTTTTCCCTAAATTAAAGGGAATAGTCCTTGAACTTTGTTCAAACTCCACAGCTCCTTAACTGGATACAGATGGCACTCTCCTTTGCAGACAGCCCCAAATTGCTCCCAATTGTTGCACTGATGGAATGAGTGAGTCCTTCAAGGTTGATCATCACTCCCATGTTACTGTTAGGGTGTACAGTGTTTTTCTGCTTCTGCTTATCTCACTCAGCATCAGTTCATGCAAATCCCTCCAGGCTTCCCTGAAATCCCATCCCAATCAGTAGATTCTTGCAAATTTTTATTTCCCTCCCTGGTTCTAAACTATCAGGACAGTTTTCCTTGATAATCTTATGAAATATAATGCCTAGGTTCTTATTTTGCTCATGAATTTCAGGTAATCCAAAATCCTTAAATGATCTCTCAAGTTATTTCCCATGTGAATTATTTTCCTGATAAGATATTAAAGATTTTAGGGGTGGCTAGGTGGTACAGTGGATAGCACACTGGCCCTTGAATCAGAAGTATCTAAGTTCAAATCCAGTCTCAGATACTTAATAATTACCTAGCTGTTTGAGCTTGGTTAAGTCACTTAACCCTATTGCCTTGCAAAAAAAAAAGATAGTAATATTTTCTTCATTTTTTGATTTATTGTTTCTTGATATCTCATGGAAGCCTTTAATTTCCACCTGCCAAATCCTAATTTTTAAGAAGTCATTTTCTTCAATGAGCTTTTCCCCTCCTTTTCTATTTGGTTTATTTTGTTTTTGTAAGAAATTCTTCACTGAATATTTGTAAATTTTTTCCCTTTTGGTCAATTCTACTTTTTTAATATTTTTCCTTAGTATGCACTGGACCTATTCTATTTTTAAGTTGTTATTTTCTTCAATATTTTTTGTCGTGGCGTCTAGGTGGTGTAGTCAGGAGTACCTGGGTTCAAATCTGGTCTCAGACATTTAATAATTACCTAGCTGTGTCGCCTTCGGCAAGCCACTTAACCCCTTTGCCTTGCAAAAAAAATATTTTTCGTGCCTCTTTTACACATCATTTAGACATTTTTCATGATTTTCTTACATCATTCTTACTTTTTTCCCCAATTTTTCTTCTGTGTCTCATACATGATTTTTAAAAGACTATTCTCTTCAAGGAATTCTTTTGCAGACTGAGAACAACTTGCACTTTTCTTTGAGACTTTCCACTGTAGCTGTGTCACAATTGTGTCTTTTTTACTGAATTTTCCCCTTTCATCAGAGTAACCTTCTATGGACAGGTTCTTTTCTTTTTCTCTATTTCTTAACTTTTAAATTCATGTTAAAGTTGGGTTCTAATCTAGTGGTAGACAAGGTACTGTCCCCAGGCTCAAATTTTTCATGTTGCTGCTTTCTGAGATAGTTCTGGCTGAAAGTTTTTAGGTCTTCCAAGATGGGATAACCTAAGGAGAGGTGTGGTCATTGCTATCCTGGACTGTGTCTTTTTCTTTGAGTAACACAATTACTCTTTTCTACCTTGGAATTGTACAAACTTCTCTCATTCCTACTAGTACTCCTCCTCCCCCCTGGGACTATAAGCCTGATGCATGTATGGGCAATAGAACAGTCCTACTCCCATTGCCAACAAAGGACACCCTGCAATCTCTTGCTGTCTGTTTGTCTGATCCCAGTCCTTCTCTATAAACTGACAGCTAGAAAACATTGTTGTTGCATATTGTATCACCCCAAAGGCCTGGTCCTGGTTTATTGATTTTAGGCCTATACTGCCATACCACCCTTATCCCAGTGACTCAGACCTTTTTTGCCAACCTTCTTAGTTGTCTTAACCTGAAAATTATTTTACCCGACCCTTTCGTTGATTCTGCTATTTTAGAATTCATTTTGAGATAGTTTGGAGAGAAATTTGGGAGAGCTTGAGTGATTTCCTTCCTTTACTTTGTCATCTTGACTCCTTAAGGAAAACATCCCATGAATGCAAGAAAATAACTAAGTAATAATGACTGCGAATTATTATTTTAACATAGAATTTCTCAATTTGAGCCCATTTTCATACATACATATGTGTGTGTGTGTGTGTGTGTGTGTGTATGTATTTAAAAGTTCTAGACAATAGGTTTCAGAACCTGAGATTCAGAGATACCTAGAGAATTGAGAGCTTTAGTGATATACTTGTGGTTATACAGCCAGTGGATATTAGAGACAAATCATGAACCCATATCTTCCTGCTTTTGAATATAGTTCTCAAGCACTATTCCATAAAATAATTATGAATTTGCACTAATATGTCACTTGGATTGAATTTAATGTTATCATTAAGTGAATGGCATTCAGAAATAATTGATGTCTTCTAAATTATTTCATCATTATAGACAATAGAATGAATTATTCATTTATATCATTCACATAAATTGGAAAAGTTCTTTCATTCTTCTGCCAAGAATTCTGCATCTTTAAATAAAATTTTTCATGGCATATATGCATATTGTTCAAGTGTAGAAATATACACAGCTCACACACTTCTTTTTCTTAGTTGGTTTGCTCTGAAGTAACATCCCTTTGTAAGAAATAGTTTGGTAGGGGCAGCTAGGTGGTGTAGTGGATAAAGCACCGGCCCTGGAGTCAGAAGTACCTGGGTTCAAAACCGGCCTCAGACACTTAATAATTACCTAGCTGTGTGGCCTTGGGCAAGCCACTTAACCCCATTTGCCTTGCAAAAGCCTAAAAAAAAAGAAATAGTTTGGTAGAAAAAAATTGAGATAGATGCAGTTGAGTGGAAGAAAAGATAGAGCAGTGGATTTAGAGTCAGAAAGATCAGTCCTACCTTTCAGTGATTCCAGTCCTGCCTGAGACACCAGCCAAGTTAACCTGAACAAGTCACTATATCTTTCTCAGTATCGATTTCCTCAAATATAAATTATAAGCCTAATAGGGTTATTGAGATGATCAAATGAGATAGAACAAAGTACATTGCAAACATTAAGAGGATAGATAAATGCTACTTAAATAGGTACATTAGAAAGTGTATTGCCCTAGTATTCAGGAGATCTGAGTTCTACTCTCAGTTCTGTTACTCACAAGTTGTCTAGCCTTAGTATTACACAATCCTCATTTTTCATACTTGTAAAATGAGAGAATTATTTTAGATGACTTCTAAAGGCTTTTTATTTTGCAATATAAATTAACTGTAATAAAAAATTGGCATCATGATTTAGAAATAAAGGATAACAGCTTAAAGTTCTTTAGCATGAAGTTGTCTAACCTTAAACTCAGATATTTCATCAAAGCAAAATACTTAAAATGAAATATTTAATCACAGTAACTAAAATGAAGAAAATCTTTCCATGCTTTCTCATGCAGAATTAACTTGAGAAATTGATGTGGACTGAGATGAAAAAGAATTTCCAAAGGAGATTATATTAAGAAACCCTAGGCCAACTCACTAGGAGATAGATAATTTTCTCACTTTCTCAATCTCTTTTCTGTATTGTACATCACTAATGCTGCTTGCTTGAAAGAGAAGGCTGGGTACACATATACATGTAAAAGAAAAAAAAATCCTAACTTTTTAGATGCCTTTAGCTTTGTTTAATATGACATTACTAATTCATGATAAGTATATTTTATTTAAATGTTCAGATGGTTGCTCTTGGTTTTGTGCCAGGTGAATTTAATCCTATTATTATTCCCATAACGTGGAGTACTTTTGTTTAATGGTATGTATTAAAGCTGCTGTGGATAGTTTGAACTGGATCTGAGGAATGATATTTGGCAAGTTTTGCAAGCCTAAGAGAATTCAAATCTTCCCCATATTCTAGGCTAATGTTCCAAATTGTCTTTAGGAAAATCACCACTTTAAAAATTTATGCAAAAAGGCTGTAAGTCACCATGGAAGGCTTAAAAAATAAATTAGCACTTATATGGGGCAGATACAGTCATCATGTGAGGTGAATTAAACTGAGGAAACTCTCAGTTTGGCAAAAACAGTATTTTGAATTGCTAATCCTTTAAAGTCAGTCTTTGGGTATGTAACACTCTTTTTATGGTTCAATAAGCTTTGACTCAAACTCTGTAATTAGATAATCAGTTATCTACTTTCTCAGGTTCTAGTGGCAAACTCCTAACATTATAGGTTTTGAGCCCCAACTGGGTTGCTTTTCATTAACCATCAACAAATAGTCTCTATTAGTTACTAACAAAGGGATTTTTTCAGAACAATAATTATAAAATATTGCCCCCCAAACACTGTGTTACTGTGAAGATTGGCTTCTAAATGATAGTGAGGCATATGTGCAATAAATAGAATGTGGCAAACACAACTTAATGCTTGGTGCTATAGGACCTAGAGTACTTTCCTCTCTTTTTTTAGAGTATTCATGAGAGACCAGGTCTTCTGGGATGTAACATCTTTGTTGTACAGGTTGTTCATCTGTGTATCTAGGATCTTTTCCTATCCAAAGAATGACTCCCGAATCCAGGGATATTTTCTTTTTCTTTTTAAAGATGTTTCTTCCCTCTGGTGACTGTTTCTCTGCATCTCTGTTTGTCTCGTCTGTGAAGCTGTGTTCCCTGCTGAAGGCAGTGATGCAGTTTCTCCTGCTGATTTAGTTGTCTTCCCTTCAAAATTATATGCCTAAAGTTTGGGAGAAAAGAGAAATTCCCTTTTCTTCTTTCTTCATGCCTAAACCAAAGGATTTTCATCCACAGATAGCTTCCTGCTTGCAATGCCTTTAACTCTCAACCTCCAACTTCTGCTCAAATTTATCATGGGTTTAGCCATTTAAAGCCCCTAGAGGGGTGACTAATTTGCTTGCTCAGACAATCTTGTTGTTCCTTTCTTGACTTAATCAGAAAGGTGTTCATTCTTCATAAAGGGAGCAGGGACACATCTGTTACAGTTAATTTATTCCCTCATTAAAACATTGTGATTATATTTGGGGCTTTCTTTGAACATGAATCAATTGCTCAGAGTGAGAGTCACATTACCCTCCTGCCTGACATGAGTTAAATTCTTTCTTTAAGTGCTTTCTTCCAGTACTAAGTCTAGTGCCTAGAAAGCACTAAGCACTTAATAAATGTTTATTGTCTTCCCTTGTTTCAGATTATCATTAAGCACAGAGCTATTGCTACCCATTTGCTTATCCATCCCTAATTTGCCCCCCCCCCAATGACATATCCAAATGATTCTTTGGATTCTTAAAATTTAAAGACTGATCATTTTCTAGTTTCTATGGTTAAATTAATGCTAATCAAAAATAAAAAATAAAAAAAAAACAACCTTGGATATTTTTGCCTAAAAGAGCATTACAGTCATGTCTAAGATTATTGTCCAGTTGTGCTTATAAGTAAACTCAATGTACAGAATAGTAGTTGGCTACTATTTTAATCATTGATTTAGAATTGGAAGGGACCTTGAAGGTCATTTTGTTTTTATTTTACAATTCAGATAACAGTAAATGGCTTAGCTAACATCACACATATAAGTGCAGGTTTGAGGCAGGATCTGAACTCAGTTCTTTTTCATTCCAAACCTAGTATTCCAGCTACTAAACCCGACTTCCTTTCAATTAAAGATATTTAGTCGATGACTGTCAAACAAAAATGAATTTAATTGAATCACTGACTTTTTTGCCTTGTATTTAAAGTCTTTTGAAGAAAAATGTTTTAAATTAAAATAGAAAGAAGGGGAAAACTTCCTACATAAGTATATCAAGATAGTTACCTAACAATAAAAGAAGAGCAGTAGGGATTCAGTCTAGACCAAATCCACAATAAAATCATGATCTCGGATGCTTATACTAATGGCACACAGTAGTAATAACAAGAAAATTAAAATAGAGTTTTCTACGTAAGGAACAAATATGATACTGGGATTTTATAGGGGTGAATTCATGTAGAATGGGAACATGGCTCTGAAAGAGTACAATGGAATAGATAAAGCAAAAAGAAGATTGTGTATTAAGAAAACATATTAAATACAAAGTTATCCAAAAGCTAGAAGGAAGGAGCATAATGAAAAATATTTAAGTGAAGATTAATAGAAGGAGAAACTGAAATTATTTGGGCATGTTGCAGACTATTAGACAAAAAGGAAGAAAAGATTTTTTTAAAAAGGATATCTAGAATCCTGTGGAATAAAATCTAATAAATATGTCAGCGCAAGAGGAATAGGAAGCTCTCAAGATTAAAATTTGGAACAAGGAGAAAAAATTATGACGATGAGAAAAAAGGAGCATTTTCTAGAGATTATGGTGGAACATTATAGAAACATTTATTATCGGGGGCAGTTAGGTGGAACAGTGGATAGAGCACTGGCCCTGGAATCAGGAGGACCTGACTTCAAAGTTGACCTCAGACAATTAATAATTAGCTAGCAGTGTGACTGTGGGCAAGTCACTTAACCCCATTGACTTGCAAAAACTAAAAAAAAATATTTGCTATAAAATTTTAGGCAATATTATACCAAGCATTATCAAGTCATTATCTATGGAGTTATAGGATCTGAGTTCAAATATTATTTTTTACTTTTGTACCCTTGGGTAATACATTTAATCCTACTGCAGGTCAGTTTCCTAATTGGCAAAATAAAAAAGAAAGGAGCAATGAGAGGCATGGTAACATTTTGCAAAAGCAAGAGAAAGGGAATAAAAATGTCTTTTGTATTATATAAGAATTCTATTTTCATAGAAGGTATAGCAAGTGAATACCACCCATTTATAATGAGATGTGGAAAGTAAATTTCAGATATGCTACGTTGACAGCTATGTGAAAGAGGGGTTTGGAGATTAAGAGACTGGGGTATAGAGAAAAATTAATAGCATATTGGAGATAAGAAACAGCTGAGATAAATTTTATGGAGATAAAATTGACAATATTTTTAAAGTGATCATATAGAGATAAGCAAGGCTTTAAGTTATCTGGCCTCATGAAAACTCCATGTCAATGTCCTAAATGACTTAGAGATTCAGAATGCTTAAATGATTTCAGGAAGAAAATGTGGAAAATAGAAAAGGTTGAACAAATCTCATATATTATTCTTATATATAAGATGGAAAAATTTGGAGGGGGTGAAAATATATGTACGTGTACTCAAGGAATTGGCCACCAAATGTGTCACTGTATTTGTTTTCTTCACATTTTATCATTGACTTGGTTGAATGCCATTTGTGCCTATTTAATCAGAAGATGATGCAAAGTTTGGAGAGATACCTATCAATTCAAGTGACCTGCTTAGTCCCATAAAAAGCTTGTCAATCTAGAACAACTGGTTGCATTAATAATATGGAATTTCATATCACTTTTTTTGGTTTGTTTGATTTTTGTTTTAGCAAGGTAATGGGGTTAAGTGACATGCCCAAGGCCTCACATCTAGGTAATTATTAAGTGTTGGAGGCTGGATTTGAACCTCAGGTCCTCCTGACTCCAAAGCTGGTGCTCTATCCACTGTGGATTTTGAAAGTTCAATATGAGTTGACATTATGAATCACTTCTTCCCAAAAAATCTAATTCAGATTTAGCCTGAATCAAGAAAGGAATACTGTACAAAATATGGATGCTGATAGGATCACCATACCTAGCTATGGTTGTTTTTGGGACATCTTTTTAAGGTTTTAACATATGTCATTTTCATAAACTGGAGACTCTCTAGAGGAGATTAGATTGAATTCTTAGGGTCTTGAGATTATGCCAAATGGCATATAAGAGTCAGTTGAATTGATGATGTTTAATCTGAAGGAGGAATATCTGAAGGTATATGAAAGTTATTTTCAAGATTGAAATGGAAAAGAAAGATACCAAAGGGAAGAATTAGGAATAATAGATGAAAGTTATGGGGGGCGGGATAGATTTTGGTGACTGACTTCCTAGCACTTAGAAATGCCCCAAAATAAGTTATTCAGAGAAATGATGAATGACTGCATGTTGGGGGTATTATAGAAAAGGTTTTTGTTCAAATATATACAATACTATGTGGACCTTTCCAATTCTGATAATTTGTAGCTCTATTTTGCATTATTATGAAATTACAGATCAAATGAAATAGAATAGTTAAAATGGCATTTAATTAAAATATGGGTTTGACAATAAATAACTATTGGATTTTGAGCTGCCATAACTGTTCTGATTGTTAATTCTTTGCTTTGTAGGTTATTCATCACCTTTCTCATTTGGTGCAGTTTAATACATAATCACTTATCAGTGTAATGACAAGTATTAGTCTGGTAGTAATTCATCATAGTCTAGCAAATGCCAGAACTAATCCTCACAAATGTATTTACTGAAGCAAACAACAACATTTTCATCATGAAGTTGGCTATGCTTTTAGTGATACATTATTTTGACCTCCAAGGTCAAATACAAATTAGTTTAAATTATTGTTTCAAATTTAAGTGCAATTGATAATATTGTTCCTCCTGCCATTTAAAATAGTCAGATGATCCAAGTTGGCTGATAGTGATTATATTATAAAAGAATCTATCTTTGGGTTTTTCCATTTAAAAATAGAGAGGGATCTGAAAAAATGATAGTTTATGATGCCTGACATTTATTATTATTAATTTGTAAACTCAGACCAACAGAAGGCTTACTACACGAATTCAAGAAGATTAATATGAGTGGTAGTTATACAGATGGTTCTACAAACACTAATGAAGTAATGTCAAGTAGTGACATTGCAGTAAAGACTATAATATATTTTAATTGAATAGCTTGTTGTCATATGGATGCAATGATGACACTACTGATCTGTTGTTTTCTCCCTAGCTATTTATTGGTGATGCTACACTGATAGCCATATTCTGTTACTCAGTCTTATGTTTGGATATTAGCCAAGAGAAAGTACAGGTTCTATTCTTTTTAATTAATTCCATGAAAGACCCATAGTAGAGGTGTAGAATCAATCAGGTGGGTTTTCATAAATATGGTAACCAAATATGAGTAACACTTAAATAGTACTTCCAACTAAGCCTAAACTAAATCTAAGCATTCATAATTAGCATTTGTTTCTGTGCTAAATCATGACTATATCTTTGCCCATGGATCTTCCAAATTGTGAAGAATTTAGTGGGAGCTGCATGATGTATTAAAAACAGTTCCAAACTAGCATACAGAAAACTAGTTCTTAATTCCCTGATCTTCTTTTGACTTTTTCTAAGAAAGTCACTTATTTATATAAAGCTTCATTTTATTCATTTTAAAAATAAGGGATTTGAATTATTGCCACGTGCCTTAGCAAGTTGCCTTTCCAGTTCTAAAATTCTGATATATTGAATATTAGTGCATTTACCTCTTTGGCTATACATTTATTCATTCAGAAAGTTTTTAGTCAATTACTTATATATGCAATGTACTGCACTAGCATCTATGAAAAATAAATGAGATATGACACTGAACTAAAGGATCTTATGGTATGGTAGAAAGGAAGAAGATATGATACACTTCCTATAATATAAATTAATATGCAACATGTCTCTTAAGAATGGCAAAACAAAGGGGGGCCTAGGTGGCGCAGTTGATAGAGCACCGGCCCTGGAGTCAGGAGTACCTGAGTTAAAATCTGACCTCAGACAGTTAATAATAATTACCTAACTGTGTGGCCTTGGGCAAGCACTTAACCCTGTTTGACTTGCAAAAATCTAAAAAAAAAAGAGTGGCAAAACAAGTAAACAATAAAGGAATTCAGAAAATGGAGAGTTTATTTCTAAGTCAAATGATTAAAGAAGCCTTCACATTTTAGTTGAGATTCCTAGGATGAGGAAGATTTCAGTAGGTAGAGTTAAAGAGAGTGAATATTCTAGAGCAAAGAAATGATGTATACTATAAAGTCAATATTATGAAATTAAACACATATGAGGAATTTTATAGTCTGGCAAGAAAAAAAATGAGCAGAACCAGGACAAGAATTTATTCAATGCCAGCGATATAAAAATAATTTTTAAAGTTGTAAGAGCTATGATCAATACAATGACCATTTAGGATTCTAGAAGACAGATAATAAAATTTGCAAAGAATTTCAGAGAAGTAATGATTTTTAGATGGAGACATAGGTTTTGTTTGTGTGTATGTCTGTGTGTGTGTGTGTGTGTGTGTGTGTGTGTGTGTATTTGTTTTCATTTGGCTATGAATATTTCTTGTAAGACTTTTTTTCCTTTTTTAATTAGATGGAGATTGAAGGGAGAAAAATATATTTTTATCCCCTTAGAAAAATAGAGAGGTAGTACTACAGCTATTACATGATGTATGCATTTTCAGATGAGATCACTGTATGATTGTCAACTTACCTGTTTCACTTTTTTATGAGACCTCTCACAAAGTAGGAATATTTTGGAAGATTTTATACTATTAAAAACATTCATTAATAGCATTGGAAATGATTGAAAAAAGTGAAATGATATGAGCAACTATATGTAGTAAGAAAACAAAAACATTCTTAAGAAATTCATATTGGCTAGGATCTGTTTATGAAAGTAGTAGAAGATATAGTTGGAAAGGGTAGTAGCTCAGGATAGGTTTGAGCATGCCCTAGATTCTGAGGCATTTGAATTATATTTGACAAAGAGGGATCCACTTAGGTAAATTCTTCTTCATCAATTCTCAGAGTAATTAATTGTACTACTTTTAATATTCATATAATAATCTGTTTATTTGACATATAGTTATTCTGTAATAAAGGGAAAACTGGTCTCTCCCCTAACCAATTCTATTTCTATGACCCTAAGCAAATTTTTTAATATTGTAGTACCTGAGGCAACTAAGACTATAAAATGCAGAGTAGGGTTCAATCTGCCTTGGTAAAAGGAATTTACTCACTTCAGTTTCTTATAACAATGAAATCACAAGAATTATTTTTAAAGTTTCTATGTTTGCCTATATAGTCTTTATTGGACAATCTAAAGTCATTTTTTATAGATAAGGAAATAAAGGTACACAAAAGTAAATGACTTGCCTAGAACACCTTACTCCAAAAGTAGCATTCTTTTAACTCAATTACATTAGAAGGTCATGGTGGTCAGATGCTTAATTTTATCTCTTCCTGTGTCTTGTACAAGGTGCACATAGTGGACATCTAATGTAGATTTGTTGAAGAATTTATTATAAAATGTTTGAGGAGTAACGTGTCAAAATATTGCCACAAGGATGATGAATGTGAAACAGTGGGCAGGATAAATTGAAGACCATGCTTAGACTAATGGTCCAAGAATAAGGTGATAAAAACCTGAAATAAGATACTGAAAGTGGAAATAGTAAGGAAGGGATAGATGTGAAAGAAGATATGTGAATACAACTTTCACCATTGTTGGATATAAGGATAAATGTGCTTATTACTCTTGAGTTGGATTGATGTGTGATTAAATTGAAGGTGATAAGCTCATAGCAAGTCATATTCTTATACAAACCAGACTTTTGTTTTTTGACTGAGTCATCTATCCATTTTATGATATGCTATGTGAGGAAGCAGAAATAACCAGTAATATATTTTCTATCATCTAGTCATCTATCAATTTTAATTTTTCTCCCAAATAACTTTAATAATTCTTACCTCTTGAGACAATCATGGTCTCTCATAAATAAAATTATTAAGTAGGCACATCCACATTTTTAAAAAAATATATTAATGTGCCTTTTATTTTTGCATTAAAGTTAATTCTATATATAATCCTTGTCCCTTAAATTGAATTTACTAAGATGCAAAGAAAAATAGTTAAGCAAAATTGACTAAGAAAGTAACTAGCCTAATTTGCCTAGGAAAGGAGAATCTTAGACAATTCTAGACTAGGCTACATTTTAAGGTTCTAAAAAAATATTGCCATGTACCATATGAATCTTCCTTATGACCACCTAACTTGGATACTACTGCAGCTTTGAACTGTTTCTACCTTCTCCCTCTTTAAAATTTACTAACCCGAGAGTGTTTTGGAAACTGGTATGAAATCATTATGGACAGTTAAATGCATATCTTCTTCAGTCCACTTCTCAATTCATTTATCTTTCTTCCTTTTTCCTATGAAGTGCTTGGAAATTCATACTGATATACCATCTAACCTCTAACTTCACATATTTGACTGCTTCTCAATTCTATATTTCACCTTCTCCTACAGATAGGCTACTGTTTAGCGAGTTAATAAAGTCCATTACATTGTGTGGACTGGTCTGAGTTTATTTCTTGGGGAACCTTAGAATCTGACCATAACAAATAAGCTAGTAATAACTTGAAATTATGCAGACTCAAATGTATCTCTTCAGAAAGCTTGGGCTTTACGAAAATTATAAAATAAATTTAACAATCTCATATCACCAACACTCCACTGACCTAAGAGGTTTGTTTCACTATTGTGTACAAATTCAAAGGAAGTAGCTCAAGTTGAATCAGTTTAGAGGGTATATTGCTTTAACAGTTAAAAATGGAGGGGGTGGTGCTGGCAGAGCCAAGGTGGTTGAGTGAGGACAGAAAATCCTTGCAGCTCTCCCCTATAATACACTATATGCCTTTAAAGTGTAATTTTAACCAAATTCTATAGTGGCAAAATCCACAGAAAGACTAAGTGAAACAATTTTCCAGCCCAAGACAATTTGCAAGATCCATGGGAAAAGTCTGTTTACAAAAAGGTGGAAAAGGGTGCAACCAGGGCTGGAGTAAAACAGCTCCAGCCATCCAGGAACAGCCTGTGTGATGCCTGGTCTACTGGTTTATCTGAGTCTGTGGCAGTGGGGCAGTTTCCAGACCTCTAAGTCCAGGGCTTGCCAATGACAACTTGGAAGGTCAAGGGGAAACTATGTTGCATCAGACTGAGCAAGGACCACAGTCCAGCACAGGCCTCAGAGCAACCCCAGCTCCAGGAACCAGAAACAGACTGGGCACCCACCTAGAAGCTGCTTCCAGCAATATATCCTGCCTTCACTCCACTCACAAACAGTGGTTGGAGGAGACTGCAAAGCAGTCTCTGTGGCCAACTCTGTTGCTTTGCCTATATTCACATCCCAGTCTCAGAAAGGGAAGCTTTTACTGCCAAAGTGAAGCAGGGACCTACTCTCAGTTTCAGGGCAGAGGAGAGTGCCTAGTCATCCACAGACCAGAGCACAAGCCAAGAGAGCAATTCTTCAAAAGCTAGGGAAAATGTTTCCTCCACCCTAGAAGCAGTGCCCCATCTTAAGACATAGTTAAAATCTAAGCATAGACAAAGGAAATGAGCAAACAAAGTCAAAACTTCTGTATGCAATGCCTTCAAGCAAAATAGGATTTGTCTTAGGCTATAGAAGAGATCAAAAAAGATTTTGAAAATCAAATAAGGGAGGTAGAGGAAAAATTGGGAAAAGAAATGAGAACGATGTGAGAAAATCTTGAAAACAAATACAGAAGAAAATAATATCTTTAAACAAGTTTAGGTCAAATGGAAAAAAGCAAAGGGTAATATAGAAATTGATGGAATTCACCAATCACCTGCTGAAAGAGATGTCAAAATAAAAACTTCCAGGAATATATAAAGAAATTCCAGAAGTCAAGGAGAAAACATCACAAGCAAACAGAAGGAAACAATTCAAAAATCTGGAAGCAATATTCAGGATTTACACAGGATTTAGCAATTTCTACATTAAAGGTTTGTAGGAATATGATACTGAAATAGAGCTTGAATTATAACTGAGGATCAACTACCCAGGAAAATACTGAACACATTCTTTCAGGGGAAAAGATGGATATTCAATGAAATAGGGGACTTTCAAACTTTCCTACTGAAACAACCAGAGCTGAACAGAAAGTTTGATCTTCAAGTACAGGATTCAGGTGAAGCATAGAGAGGGTGGATGAGAAGGGCAAATTATGAGTGATTTAATGATGTTGAACTGCTTATATTTCTGCATAGGAAGATGATGTTGATAAATCATGAACCTTCTCATTTATTAGGTCAGTTAAAAGGAGCTTATATAAGCAAGGCACAGGAGGGAGCTGGATATGAAGGTATAATATTTTATAAAGATAAAGTTAATGGGAGAGAAAGGAATGTACTGGCAGAAAGGGAAAGAAGAAGTAGAATGGGCTAAGTTATTTCACATAAAAGAAGCAAGAAAAAGCTTTTGCAATTGAGTGGAATGGGGGAAGGTGAGGGGGAATGAGGGACCCTTCACTTTCATCTGTAGTGGCTCAGAAAGGAAATAACTAAATTTAGTATAGAAATCTATCTTACCCTAAAGGAAAATAGGAGAGGAAAGGGATGGCAGAAAGGGGACAAAAGGAAAGTGGGCTGAGAAGAAAGATCATGGGAGAGAGTAGTCAAATACACACTTTTGAGTAGCAACAGAGAGAATACAATAAATGGGAGTAGGGAGGAATAGGATGGAGGGAAATATAGCTAGCAATTAGCAACTGTGGAGGGAAAATATTGAAGCAATTTCTCTGTTGGACTTATTATAGAGAGTTCTATCCATCCCAAAGACAGAGCTGATGTTATCTGAATATGGACTAAAACACACTTTTTTCTCTTTCACATTTTATTTTTCTTGAGGTTTCTCTTTCTTTGTGGGGAGGAGGATTATGTTTACTTTCACAATAGGACCATTGTAATAATGTGATTAAAAATAAATAAAAAAAACAGTGAAAAATGTTCTAGTCACCTCAAACAAATGTTTAACTTCTAATAAATCTTACAACTACCATGTAAAACTTACAATGAAATATAATTTGATTAAATTATTATTAATCATTTTTTAATTTCTAGCCAGTATACTAATTTATGGAAATACAAGACATGAAAAAAATAGCCTTGCTCTGAAGGCACTTACATTCTACTGTATGAAGAATCCCCATATACAGAGAGAATATAATATATGTTGCTATATGTTATTCAATATTGACTAACTTTATCACCCTATTTGGGAATTTCTGAAGTTACCCTTTGGCATAACTCTGAAGAAGGCTATTAAGGGGCAACAAAGGAATGTACTCCAAGAATCAGTTGATTTTTTGGGGGGTGTCCATGTTCCTCATGTCCCTTAGCTATGTGATGTAGCAAGGTAGCTCTAACAATGCAGAGCAGGACCTGGAATAGAAAAAAATCTAAATTCAAATCCAACCTCAGATTTGTAAGGCTGAGCAAGATACTTAACCTTGATGGACTCAGTTTCCTCATATGTCAATGAGCTGGAGAAAGAAATGGCAAACCATTCTAGTATCTTGGCTAAGAAAACTTCAAATGAGGCTACAAAAAAGTCAGAAACAAGTAGAGCAGCCAAACAACAAAATATAACACTATACGTTTTGCAAAGTGCTTTGTGAATATTATCGCATTTTATCTGTATAACAATACTGGGACATAGATATTTTACAGATAAAATGGGAACTAAGGGGAAAAAAAGAATAAGTTATTCACCTGGGGCTACCACTCAATTTAATTTCTGAACCTAGATTTGAATACAAGACTCCTAACATACTTACTTCAGTTTCTTTGACTGTAGAATGGGCATAATGACATCACCTACCTTACAAAGTTAAAAGTGCTTATCACAGCAGGTTCACATAAAAGTTTATTCCCTTTCTTATTCCCCCATGAGTAGTGACATTCTCTGAAACTAGCTCTTTCCTCATGTGACTGTATGAGGACAGAAGTATCTGTCAATGTGTCTCTGGTTGTTAGCCAAAAGAACTATCTCCCATCTCAATAATTCTGTGCTCATTCTGGGAAGTAAGAAGAAAAAATGAATAATTATTTGACTCATCTTCCAGCTTCCCCATGTCTTCTCTCACACCTAATTACATTGTCTTACTTTCATATATATTTGGTTTATATTCATATATATATTCATATGTATCTTCTGATTAAATATAAATTCCTTGAGATCAAGGTCTATTTCATTTTTTTCTTTGAATGTCTCATATTTAGTATATTGCTTGTCACATAGTAGGATTTGTTACTTGATTGATTTGTTGTCTGTCGATTCAATGAACCTTTGTCCCCCTGACTATAGGACATACTGCAATATCCTAGATACTTCATTATCTTATTCTTTGGGCCATGTAAACTCTAAATATCAAGTTGGGAAAATATGGGTGGAGGCCAACAGTACCATCTGCTTTGTCATGCTTGATTTGTATGTAGACACAGTCTCTGTCAATTTATTTGTTGTTTTCATGTTTCCCATATTAAAGAATTTGCCTATTACTTAGAATGATTGAGACCTAGTGAAAGAGATAACATGTTGATCATATGTTCCTGTTTTCAAATTGAGAAGTGAATAAGAGAAAGCTTTAAAATGTTGAAAGGAAGTACATTGTGTAATAGCCTAAGTAAAATGAGTGAAGACAGAAGCTGTGCATTTTCCATTTTAAAAGTTGGCTGAATGCTCACCATTAATCATAGTAGACTGTACTTTTAAAAAGAACTACTAGACAATCCATTTGAATTTTATATCCTCAGTTGATCTGGAGAAGAATACTACTTCATAGTAGTCTGGTTTATAATTACATAGGGAGGTATGTGTCTAAACTACTGAAATATAACTGGCCCAAGTGCATTTCTAGTCTGAAAATCCCAGTATTTATTTTTTAATAAATTGATATAAACATCAACATCCCACTTATCCTTCTCTTCTTCACCTGAGTATAACTGCTTGCTGGGTTAGCCTGCTCTTTTTTTTTTTAGAACAAATTGAATTTAACTATAGCTACTAAATGTAAAAGTGTTCCTAAGGTTTAATCAATATAGTTAACTAGTTTAAAAATGAAATGTCTAAAATGAGAGAAAAAAGGCACAAGTGCAACATATCCATAAATGACTGGTCTTTCTCTAGTTACAGTATGTGAATGATTCAAGGAGATGAGGGTTTTAAGCTCTGAGAAAACCATTGTCTTTCTTTTCTTCTTTTCCCAACTTCCCACCCCTTAGATCAGGCTTGCAGATTATAGTGCAATGAAGGAAAATTAATTACTTTGCTCCAGTGGAGCAGTTAATGCAGCCCACAGTGAAACCATATCCCCACTTTTCCTCTGTAACTGGCTTGTTTTCCATTTCTCTGCCTTTTTTATGATACATCTATTTTCTTGATGACTTAGAAAATTTAGAGAAAGGTTAATTAAATAACTGATACTATTGAGGCATAATATTGTTAAGGACTAGAAAACTTTAAACATGCTGTACCTTAAAAATACTTTTTTGGAATTCAAATTCAAATCTTAAATTTAAATGGGAAAACTTTCATAATTCATGTCTAATTTTATTATTATATCAAATGTCAATATATGAATATCACCATGTCTCATTGCCATGTCTCTCTGCAGCAGGGATACTTAAGCTGGATCCAAGATACCCAAAGTGCCTGTGGGTGTGTTTGAATGTGGATGAAAATACAGTTTCCTTTTAATAGATTCGTTTTCTTTGAAATCATATATATTTTATTTTAGACATAAATATTATCTGATAAAGGGTCCATTCTGCTCATAAAACTTTTCAGGGGTCTATGACACAAATAAAGTTAGGAAATCCTGTTAAAACTATCTGACTTTAACTCTAGTGGCAACCAGGGGATGCAATAGTTAGAGCACCAGCTTTGGAGTCAGGAAGATGGGAGTTTGAATCTAGCCTCAGACACTTGACACTTACTAGCTGTGTGACCTTGGGTAAATCACTTAATCCCTATTGCCTTTCATCCAGGATGATCTCTAACTTTCCTGATTCATATCTTGTCACTGTACCCAGATGACTCTGGAGGAGAAAGTGAAGTTGATGACTTTGCACTTGACCCCCTCCCTGAAATCCAATTCATGTGCTCGTCCTGGTATCATCTCCATGGTGCCATGGTCTTTTTTTGAGAATGAAGGATAAGTATCATCATCATTACCATCAGACTCTAGCATCTTATTTGCTAAGTGTCTCCAGCCCTAGAGGACTAGAAATCATTTCCTCTGGAAAATAGCTGAAAAAATTAGAACCTGAAGAACATTCTAAATGGAATTTCTTCAGTTATGACTTGTCCAGGATCACACAGCTCATAAATGTCAGAGGTTTAGGCCCAGCTCTGTATTTGATATGTACTCAGTCCTAGATAAAGAGACATTTCTTAATTGGACTACTGCTCAGACCAGACTGAGTAGGACACAATGAGCTAGAAATTTACCTGAAATTAATATTTTTGTAAGACGCTCTAGTTGAGTAGGATAAGAATTCCAAGAATTCCTCTCATCATCCATCTACCCCTTCAGAGAACTAAGCTTTAAATTAATCACCAAGAAAGGGAAAAATCCTGGATCTCCCCAGTATTTGGTTGTTCATTAGTCCTTTCTCTAAGGAGGAAGATAAAGAAAGAAAAGCCAATGATTCATGATGAAAAAATCAGGAAGAGAAAGGTGAAAAGATCAATCTGGAAAAGGGACCTGGGACCTGGGATCGTAGAAACTACAAATTAGACTTTCTGAATGAAAAAGGACATCAGAAAGTAACTAGCCCAATCCTTATTAAAATCAGAAGTCCAAATCCCTTATGTGACCTCTTGAAAAATTATTAATGAGCTACTTTCTGATAATCATCAGAGATAGGGAACACATTACCTCCTAAGTTAGATTGTTTTCCTTTGGGAGAGCTCTAATATAGAAGGGGCTGCTAGGGGGTAAGGTACATACAGGAGTAAGGATTTCTGTAGTCATAAATTTAAACCTGGACTCAGATCTTTGCTAACTGGGTCATTTAACCTCTATTTGCCTCAGTTTCTCATTTATAAAAAAGGGGACACATTAGAGAAGGAAATGACAAATCACACTCTAGTATACTTGCCACAAAAATCCCATGAACAAAGTCCATGGAATCATGAAGAATTAGACATGACTGAATAACTGAACAACAACAATTCTTAGAAAGTTTCTTCTTTTTGGTATTTTTTTTTGCAATGTACTTAAATCAGCCACTCTTCAAATTTATTCCTTTATTCCTTCTGTCTCCTCAGACAACTCTGAAACCTTTTCTATAATACATTCCTTCAAATACTTGTGAATATCTAATGTTCCTCCCCAAGTCTTGGTTTTGTCAGACTGAACAATCCTATTTCCTTCAGCTGATTATAACATAATTTTCAGTTCCCTCACTAACTGGTCACCATTTTCTGTATATTACAAAAGCATCTCTTGTAATGTTACATAGTATTAACTTACCAAACCCATGATGAATCTTAATGTAATTAAATGCACAATATAAATGTTTTTTCCCAATAAGATACACATACATACATGCATATACATGTAATACTATAATCAAATCATCAATCAAAAAGTATTTATTGTCCCTAGCACTATGCTTTTTCAAAAGAAGGGTAAGGTCATCTCTGGACATAAAATCCTGGCTCATAATCTAGTAGGGGAACTAATAGAGATACATAAAAGTTATCTTCTCAGACAATATTATATCCTAATAAAAGAAAATGATTTCCTTTATTGAGACAACTATTAGTCTGAAACAGACATGATATAGCAAATAGATCAGGGGTTCTTAACCTGGATAGATAGATTTCAAGGTGCCTATGAACTTGAATGAGAAAAAATGCTTATTTCAATTAAATGGATGTCCTTTGTGATCCTATGCATCCTGTTTGTGTGTTTGTGTGTGCGTGTGTGTGTGTGTATGTGTGTGTGTCTGTTTTGAGAAGGGACCCATGACCAAAAAAAGTCCAACAAAAAATAGTTATGAATTCCTGGAATGCAAAGATTGACATAGGTTAAGGGGATTTGGATTTGATAATGCTAAGTCACTATTTCCTCTGAGTCTATGGGCTTTATCCATAAAGTGAAGATAATGTTACATGTAATGCTTGACTTAATTGGCTTGCTGTAATAATCAAATAAGATTATTTATGTAAAGTATTTCACAATATTTAATGCACCATAAAAACTATAACCTGCTATAATCTGTCATATAGTGCCTATGTGTCCATCTTTTAAGCAGTTTTGTAGTATGTACATATTTATACATATAATGTATACATCCATGTATGTATGTATGTATGTATGGGTGTATGCATACAATGCAGTAACTTTACATCAGTTCATCAAAGTATTCTTGAGTTTTTAAATTTCTATATTCCTTTCCCTTATACAGATCAAAAGCCTTCCTTGATTTCATTTGCCAATATACTATTGTCAATGTCCATGTATGAGTTATGTGTATGTACATGTTTTAAAATGACCTCTATAAATATTTCTCAATGTGTGAGATTTCATTGCTTAGCTTCCATAAAAGCTTGCCTGTCAATTAGCTCACACTGTATTACTTTTATTTCTGTGCTTTTAATAATAGCTCATACTGTTTCTTTTCCTTCTGTGCTTATCTTTTGCAGATAAACAGTAGAATGGAATTCTAATGATAGTATACTCTTCCTCTTGGGAGAAAAAATATTCAAATATATGTACTTATAAATACAGTATGCTTCCTATTACTTATTTTATACTTTACAAGATCTCATAGTTGTTATAGATTTAAGTGGTCATTCAATCAAATTCCTCTCTGAATAAGAATCTCCTCTATAAAAAGAAAACAATAAGTAGTCCTCTAGTCTTTGCTTGAAGACCTCCAATTAAATTGAAATAAATTTCTTCCTTCAAATATATGTATTGTAGTCAATAGACTATCATAAGACAATGTCATAAATGTCTTTTAAATTAATAAAATATTAAATATTCATTAACTCAAATTTTATATTCCCCAGAGCTATTATGTATATATTTTTAAACAATTGCATACATCTTTGTTGTTATTCAGTCCTTTCAGTTGTATCTGCCTCTTCATGACCCCTTTGGGGATTTCTTAATAAAGTTAGTGAAGGATTTGTCATTTCCTTTTCCAGCCCATTTTATAGTTGAGGAAACTGGGGCAACCAGGGCCAAGTGACTTGACAAGGGTCACACATCTAATAAACATCTGAGTTCACACTTGAATTCAGATCTTCCTGATTCCAGGCCCAGTATTCTATCCATTGTGCAACCTAGCTACTTCTACATATATCTTAGATCACTTTCAATTATTCTGAATTCAGACAAATCAGTTCTACAGAAATTACAAAATCTTTATTTTAATCAAGATGTTCCACCTTATATTTCAAAGGTGCCAACAAGTCGAAAAATGACAATTGAACTGCTATTTTCATTTATCTTTTCTTAAGAAGGTGCTAATGAAAGTGAAATGGACAAAAGCAGGAAACAAAGGGAAAAAGTCAGAGTAGTCAGAGTAACAGGCACATCTGTTAATCTTCCCCTGAACAACTGAATGAGTATGGACTGTATAAATCCAAGATAATATCATTATTAAACTTAAGTTGCCATTTAAAAAGACATAAAGGAGAGAAATCTAGGCTTCTCTTTTGCAGATAGCAGTGGAGCAGAATTCAAATGATAGCATTCCATTTAGCTAGGGAGACAAAATTTTATTTAATTAAATGACTCATTAAATGTACTGGGTCCTTGCCAAGTTATTTCATCTTGATTTGTCAGATGATAATTTCACAAGTGTCAGTGACAATCAAGATCCTGAACATTTATTTTTCTTTGCCCATCTGCTAAATAAGAATTCTTAAAGAGCATCCACAATAGTCTATTAGATAATACTTCAGTCTTCATTTTATGGTATCAGATCCATCTATTTAGTGTAAAAGCATATGCTAGGTGAATAAAGTGGATAGACAGCATGTATAACCATTAGCTTAATTTTCTATTAAATTTCTATTTCTATTAATTTTCTATTCTAATGTTAATCTCTTCAGAAATTATGTTTTCCAGTGGTCTAATAGTCAAATGCATTATATTTTTAATGTGTTTGTGTATTTGTGTTCTGTGTATTTGCCTTTATACTTTTATAGGAAAAGGTTACCTAGCCTAATGTTGGAAAATAGTAAGAACTGCCTAAAAGCAAATTGAAAGTGAATGAATGGAAAAAGACCTGTGTGCTTAATATGCACCAAATACTATGCTAAGTATTGAGC
Organism: Macrotis lagotis; assembly: GCF_037893015.1. Lineage (NCBI taxonomy): Eukaryota > Metazoa > Chordata > Mammalia > Peramelemorphia > Peramelidae > Macrotis > Macrotis lagotis. The sequence goes on from NC_133658.1 coordinate 525,076,112, forward strand.
ATACAAATTGAACAGTATCATAATCCTTGCAGTCAAACTCACTCTCTATTTGAAGGAGATAAGCCAGGAGAGTTAACCTACAAGACACTGGAAAGGCCTCTATGTCCCAAGAATGTAATGACTGGGTAGATGACAAGACCCAGGAGTTCTTGGGTTATATCAGTAGGTCAGATGACAGTGGAGGGAATTGGAGGTAGGAATTGGAGGTAGGAACTGGAGGTAGAGCAGATCGATTTGTGAAGGCAGATGGCAAGGCCTGGTACTTCTCCACAAATAAATAAGCAGGCTGACTTAGAGAACTGTTTTCCCAAAATCAATGTCATCAAGCAAAAATTGGATCTTGTGTTTTACAATATAGAATCCTATTGTTAGGTACAGGTTGGACTACATGGCTACTGAGACTCTATGGTATAATATACATAAATAAATATGCAGGCTTATATAAACAGGTTCATATTTATGCATAATGAATGTGAGTAAATGACTTAAATATTTACTATATGCCAAGCACGTGGAGATATAAATATAAAAATTAAGGCAGTCTCTACTTTTAAAAAGTTTGCACTTTAATATGGAAAGATAATACATAAAGAAGAATGCCAAGGAGAAAAACCATGATTTGGAAAATTACAGAGGGAAAGTAGGGCTTTGGGGCTTATATTGACAAAATCCTTTTGAAGAACAATGACAGAATTGATTTGATTATGATTCCATGGTAGAAAAGTTTCATATGGAGCAAGATATGATAGCTGGCGGGGAGATGATTGAATAGTAAAGTGAAAAATGGTTGGAGTCAACTCTGGTTGTAACATGTGTCTAAGATCTCTATCAATCAGAACAGCAGAGTCCCAGAGAGGGAGTACCAGGGATGAAATACTAGGGCACAGTTTTTGACCAGGATAGCATGGCAGCTCATGTGAAGATAATTAGGGACTCAAATGAAGCTACAGAAACACAGATAAAGTTACAAATAGACATACAACCATACATACACAGTTAATTTTGCATATATATGGATATATTCATGCTTGTTATATTTGTATTTTGCAGAGATATGCATGTATACACACACAAAAGAACTATGTTTAGCAAATACATGGTGTAGAAAACCACATAGCCAAATAGAGTAGGAGGGGAAGAGATAATCATTCTAGGTAAATAGTAAATGTTTAAAAATATTTGAAGGGCTCTCAGAGGGAAGGGAGATCAAACTTACTTCATACAGCTCCACAGAGACAAAACTAAGACCTAGTGGGGTAGAACTTATAGGAAGACAAATTTCATTTCAACAACAGAAATGACTTTCTAGTCATTAGAGCTGTCCAGATATGGAATGGGTTGGTTTTTACAGTAGTGAGTTCTGTCACTGTGCATATGCAATTAAAAGATGAAGTTGGAACATGATATTTGACTGGACAAATCTCCAATTGAATGCCTTAGGAATTCTCTTTGGGTTTTTTTGGATTTTTCAAGGCAATAGGGTTAAGCGGCTTGCCCAAGGCCACACAGCCAGGTAATTATTAAGTGTCTGAGGTCAGATTTGAACCCAGGTACTTCTGACTCCAAGGCCGGTGCTCAACCACTATGCCATCTAGCCACCCAGCAATTCTGATTGGATCTGTGCTCTTTAGTAGTTCCATTAAACATTTAGTTAAAATGTAATTGATGTTTTTAATAAAACTTCAGATGCCAGAAAATAAGGAGAAATAGCTAACAATGGATCATAGACTCTGGATATAAAAAAAAGGAATATCGATAAGCTAGAATATTGAACTGAATTTAAGAGAATGAAATAATAAGAATTAAATGCAAGATCTTATAATTAAGTTAAAAATTCAACTTTATCATTTAACTGGAGGGAGTCACATTAGATATGTTAGTAATACAGTAAGGATTTGAACCCAAGCTTTTTTACCTTAAGAGTGCTAGAAATTTTCTAGCTGTTTGACTCTGGACAAATTACCTAGCTTTGTTTGCTTCAGTGTCCTTATCTGTAAAATTAGCTGGAGAAGGAAATGGTATCCTATTCTAGTATCTTTGCCAAGAAAATTCCAAAGATCACAAAGAATCAAACATGACCATCACCAACATTCTGGCTATAAAGTCAATGCTCTTTCTGCTGTATCTTACAACTCATAAGCAATTTTACTCTTTTTCTTCCCTTCAAGGATTAGCATATGAGGCCAGCTAGGTGGCGCAGTGGATGAGACACCAATGCTGGAGTCAGGAGTACCTGGGTTCAAATCTGACCTCAGACACTTAATAATTACCTAGCTGTGTGGCCTTGGGCAAGCCACTTAACCCCATTGCCTTGCAAAAAAAAAAAGGATTAGCATATGAAATGTGAACTGATCCTGTTATTATATTAACAGGGTAAAATAGAAATTCCAATAATCTCATTTCCATTAAGAATCACATTGTGGGTCTGTAATCTAATCCTTATCTAAACTCTTTTGGAAACTGTGTTTTCTAAAACCAGTAAGTGTTTATTATCATGGGAAGTAGTCACATATAGATTTTTTTGTGTGTTTTCCATACTTAAATTAAATCTGAATTTAAATGGTTATGGGCCTATACTCTTACTTAGCTAAGTATGGTAATATGTTCAATTAGTTTGATTTGTTTCTTGTTTTGTTTTTTGATTGATTTGTTTGTTTTAATCCTATTATTAATTCAGATAACAGCATTAGAGGACATATGTTAAAGAGTTCATATTTTAATTGTAGTAACTAACATTTAAAAAATCTTTGCCTAGAAACTTTGTAGTCAAATAAACATAAAGAAAATTGAATCTCTGAGAGTTCTAAAAAACTTTCTTGAGGTCAGACTTGGTAAGCATGAGATTTTATTTGAAGTCAGGACTTTTGATTCTGAGTGCTGTGTTGTTTCTACTATACTCCATTTTCTCTCATAAAGATAAGAAAACTTTTTTCTGATGGAGAAAGACTAATTTTTATAAGATAATAGAATATATTTTAAAGATGATGGAGATGATTAATGATAGGATTGCCTTACAACAGGCCAGGAAGCATGATAATAAAGTAATAAAGTAGTAATAACAATAACTTAAAGGTATACCTGAGCTCCATAAGGGAACAATTTGTTGTTGGTCAGTCAGCTTTTACTTGTGTTTAACTCTTCATGACTTCATTTAAGGTTTTCTTGGCTTTTCCATTGCCTTCTCCAGTTCATTTTACAAATGAGGAAACTGAGATCAAAGGGGTAATATGATTTGCTCAGAGCCACACAGTTTTCAAGTGTCTGAGGCCAATTTTGAACTCATGAAGATAAATCTTCCTGGCTCCAGGTCCAGTTCTCTATCCAGTGTACTATCTTGTTGTTCTAAATCTTGCTTTTAAATTGACTCTTTGCAACGTTTTCCTTCTTGAGTTTCATTCCATGATCATTTACAGTATTACAAAAACTATATAGGTAACCCCCATAAGACTTTGAGGATACCATTTGTGCCACTCATAATTACCAAGCCTCTGAGTTCTTTATTCTTTAATCAATGTTATCCTGAAACAATGACAGTATCAAGAATAATTATATTTATTTAGCTTGTTAATATAGTAAAATGTTTTCCCATAAAAATCCTCAAACATAAGTGGAATAAGTATTATCTCCAATTTACAATTGAAGAAATTTTGTCTTATAGCAGAATCAGAACTTCAACCCAATTCACTGCACTCTAGGATGAATTTTCAAAAGATAAATGACTTCTTGTGTGATGCTTCCTGTACTAGAATATAGAAATCATATCTTTCTAGGTAATCTCCAGGTGTTCAGACATCATCTAATTTAATGGTTAATCTTATCTGAACTAGGGCAGTCTTTGGATAACAGTTGTGCTTGGGAATTTTGTGAATATTTGTGTTCCCCTGGATTAACATTCCAGAGCACAGGAACATTTCTCTGCATGGTGAAGCATCCCAGAATGACTTTAGTGGAAGGGTTGCTGTGCATGTGTTCTTAACTTATATTTTAAAGAAGGAAATAGGAACTCCCTCAAGAAAGGAAGTAGGTACTCTGTGTTGGCTTTGGGAGTGTTGTTTCTTGAAATACAATTATAGCTGATCTTCACTCACAGAGAAGAGAATCTCTAAGATGGTCGTGAGGTTGTAAATACTTTGATGTCTCTCCAGGAGTTCAAGACTGGACTTATTCACCTGTCATTTAAGGGCTCCCTCTCTGCAGAGAACAACATCCCCCAAATTATTTTCTCTTCACTCAAAAATTTTTCTCCTTTCAGTGAGACATTTAAAAGATTTAAAAAATACATGAAACTATCTCAGGTGATTTCAGGGATCCCTCACTGAGAATATTATGCCACTGCAGAATATTTACAGTCCTCTAGACACTTAAAAAACTGTCTTTCTTTTGAAAACATATTGAACTTTCTGACAAGCATCTTTGTAACTCACTTGAGAAACGATACAAGTAGAGATTATTCATTTCATTCATTAATAAGAGGCATTCTTTTCTTTTTATTTTCTCTAGTCTTTTTTTATATGTTCTTTACAGAATAAAATATATCTCTGATTGTACACTAGGGCAGTGCTCAGTCATGTCCACCATCTACAGATCTGTCATTTTTTTTAATTAAAGATTTTATTTATTTGAGTTTTATAATTTTCCCCTAATCTTACTTCCCTCCCCCCACCCCACCACAGAAAGAAATTTGTCAGTCTTTACATAGTTTCCATGTTGTACATTGATCTAAGTTGAGTGAGATGAGAGAGAAATCATATCCTTAAAGAAGAAATAAAAAGTATAAGAGATAACAAGATCAAACAATAAGATAGCAGGTTTTTTAATTCTAAATTAAAGAGAATAGTCCTTGAACTTTGTTCAAACTCCAAACTTCTTTATCTGCATACAGATGGTATTCTCCATTGCAGCAGCCCAAAATTGTACCAGATTGTTGCACTGACAAATAAGTGTGTCCATCAAGGTTGATCATCAACCCCTTGTTACTATTAGGGTGTGCAGTGTTTTTCTGGTTCTGCTCATCTCACTCAGCATCAGTTCATGCAAATGCCTCCAGGCTTCCCTGAATTCCCATCCCTCCTGGTTTCTAATAGCACAATAGTGTTCCATGACATACATATACCATGGTTTGTTAAGCCATTCCCCAATTGAAGGACATTTATTTGATTTCCAATTCTTTGCCACCACAAATAGGGCTGCTATGAATATTTTTGTACAAGTGATGTTTTTACCCTTTTTCATCATCTCTTCAGAGTATAGACCCAGTAGTGGTATTGATGGATCAAAGGGTATGCACATTTTTAGTGTCCTTTGGGTGCAGTTACAGATTTCTCTCCAGAAAGGTTGGGTGTGTTCTCAGCTCCACCAACAATGTAATAGTGTCCCAGATTTCCTACAACCTTTCCAACAATGATCGTTATCCTTTCTGGTCATATTGGCCAGTCTGAGAAGTGTGAGGTGGTACCTCAGAGAAACTTAAATTTTCATTTATCTCATAAGTAATTATTTAGAACAATTTTTCATATGACTATAGATTGCTTTCATCTCCTCATCTGTAAATTGCCTTAGCATATCCTTTGACCATTTGTCAACTAGGAAATGACTTTTTGTTTTTAAAAATATGACTCAGCTCTCTATATATTTTAGAAATGAGTCCTTTGTCAGAAAATTTAGCTGTAAAAATTGTTTCTCAGATTACTATGTTTCTTTTGATCTTTGTTGCAGTGGTATTGTCTGTGCAAAAGCTTTTTAATTTAATGTAATTGAAATCATCTAGTTTGATTTTAGTGATGTTCTCCATCTCTTCCTTAATCATAAACTGCTCCCCTTTACATAGATCTGAAGGTAAGCCAGTCCTTGATATTCTAATTTGCTTATAGTATTGTTTTTTTATGTCTAAATCCTGTATCCATTTGGATCTTATCTTGGAATAGGGTGTGAGGTGTTGGTCTAATCCAAGTTTCTTCCATACTAACTTCCGATTTCCCCAGCAGTTTTTATCAAAGACAGGGGTTTTTTTTTTATCCCAATGGATGGACTCTTTGGATTTATCAAACAGCATATTACTATAATCGTTTCCTGCTATTGCACCTAGTCTATTCCACTGGTCCACCACTCTGTTTCTTAGCCAATACTAGACAGTTTTGATGACTGATGCTTTATCATATAATTTTAGATCACGTAGGGCTAAGCCCCCTTCTTTTGCACTTTTTTCATTAAATCCCTGGAAATTCTTGACTTTTTATTTCTTCATATGAATTTACTTACAACTTTATCTAATTCATTTAAGTAATTTTGTTTGGAATTTTCATTGGCAGGGCACTAAACAGGTAGTTTAGTTTTAGTAGAATTGTCATATTTATTATACTAACTCTATCTATCCATGAGCAGTTGGTGTTTGCCCATTTATTTAAATCTAATTTAATTTGTGTGAGAAGTGTTTTATAATTGTTTTCAAAACGTTTCTGAGTCTGCCTTGGCAAATAGACTCCCAAGTATTTTATATTGTCTGAGGTTACTTTGAATGGGATTTCTCTTTAAAGCTCTTCTTGCTGTATCTTTCTAGTCATATATAGAAAAGTTGAGGATTTATGAAGGTTTATTTTATATCCTGCAACTTTACTAAAATTTCTAATTGCTTCCAGTAATTTTTTGGATGATTCCTTGGGATTCTCTAGGTATACCATCATGTTATGTGCATAGAGTGAGAGTTTTCTCTCTTCCTTCCCAATTCTAATTCCTTCAATTTCTTTTTCTTCTCTAATTGCTGAAGCAAACATTTCTAATATGATATTGAATAGTAGTGGTGATAATGGGCATCCTTCTTTCACACCTGTTCTTATTTGAATGCCTCGAGCCACTCCCCATTGAATATAATGCTTTTGATGGTTTCAGATAGATACTGCTAATTATTCTAAGGAACAATCCATTTATTCCTACACTCTTGTGTTTTTAGTAGGAATGGGTGCTGTATTTTATAAATATCTTTTTCAGCATCTATTGATTCTGATAGGTTTGTTGTTGACATGATTGATTATGCTAACAGTTTTCCTAATGTTGAACCAACCCTGCATTGCTGGGATAAATCCCACTTGACCATAATGTATTATCCCAGTGATAACTTGTTGTAATCATTTTGCTAAGATTTTATTCAAGATTTTTTCATCTATATTCATTAGGGAGATGGGTCTATAATTTTCTTTCTCTATTTTAACTCTTCTTGGTTTAGGTATCAGTTTCATAGAAAGAGTTAGGCAGATTTCCCTCTTCCCCTTTTTTTCCAAAGAGTTTACATAGAATTGGAAACAATTATTCCTTAAATGGTTGGTAGAATTCACTTGAGAGTCCATCAGGCCCTGGAGATTTTTTCTTAGGGAATTCAATGATAGCTTTTTGAATTTCTTTTTCTGAGATGGGGTCATTTAGGTATTTAATCTCCTCCTCATTTAACCTGGGCAACATATTTTTTTTGTAAATATTCATCTGTTTCACTTAGATTGTCAAATTTATTGGCATAGAATTGGGCAAAATAATTTTAAATTATTACTTTAATTTCCTCTTCTTTGGTGGTGAGTTCACCTTTTTTTCATTTATGATACTCGTAATTTGGTTTTCTTCCTTTTTTAATCAAATTAACCAGAAGTTTATCAATTTTATTGGTTTGTTCATAAAACCAACTTGATTTTATTTATTAATTCAATAGTTTCTTTGTTTTTGATTTTACTAATTTCTCCTTTAATATTTTGAATTTCTAATTTGGTATTTAATTGGGGTTTTAAATTTGTTTTTTTCTAATTTTTTTTAGTTGCATGTTTAGTTCATTGATTTCCTCTTTTATCTAATTTATTCATGTAAGCATTTAAAGATATAATGTATCCCCTGACAGCCACTTTGAGTGAATCCCATAGGTTTTGATATGTTGTTTCATTATTGTCATTATGTAGGATAAAATGATTAATTTTTTCTATAATTTGTTTTTTGATCCACTCATTCTTTAAAATGAGGTTATTTAATTTCCCATTTGCTCTGGGTTATATCTCCATGGACCAATATTGCATATGACTTTTATTGATTGTGATCTGAGAAAGATGTATTCACTATTTCTGCCTTTTTGCAGTTGATCATTAGGTTTTTATGTCCTAGTACATGGTCAATTTTTGTATAAGTTCCATGTACTGCAGAGAAAAAGGTATATTCCTTTCTATTCCCCATTCAGTTTCCTCCATAAGTCTACCATATCTAATATTTCTAACAATCTATTTACCTCCCTAATTTCTTTCTTGTTTGTTTTATGATTCGATTTATCTAGATCTGATAGTGGGAGGTTGAGGTCTCCCACTAGTAGAGTTTTGATGTCTATGTCTTCCTGTAATTTTTTCAGCTTCTCCTCTAAGTATTTGGGTGCTGTCCCACTGGGTGCATATATATTCAGTATTGAAATGACTTTATTGTCTATGGTATCTTTTAGGAGGATAAAGTTTCCTTCCTTATCTCTTTTAATGCTTTCTATTTTTGCTGCTGCTTTGTCTGAGATAAGGATTGCTACCCCTGCTTTTTTCACTTCAGCTGAAGCAAAATATATTTTGCTCCAACCTTTTACATTTACTCTAATGTATCTCTCTGCTTCAAATGAGTTTCTCATAAGCAGCCTATTGTAGGATTCTGGTTTTTAATACACTCTGCTGTTTGCTTATGTTTTAATAGAGAGTTCATCCCATTCACATTCAAAGTTGTAATTACTAATTCTTTATTGCCCTCTATGTTATCTTCCCTCTGTTTGTATTTTCCCCCTCCCTTTCCTCCCCCTTTATCCACATTCCCCAGTATTTTGTTTCTGAATGCCACCCCTTTCTGTGTTCGCTCTCCTATATCCACCCCTCCCCTTTCTTTCCCCTTTCCCTTTTCTCTTCCCTTCCTTTTCTTATTTTTTTCCCTTCCACCTCCCTTTCTCCCTCCCCCCTCCCCTTTTCCCTTTTTAGTACTTGAAAGGTTAGATATTTTTTAAGTTAACTGAGTATGTGTGTAAATTGACTTTAAGCCAAGTCTGATAAGAAGAAGATTCAGGTGTTTCTCATCTCCTCCCTTCTTCCACTCTATTAGTGTAATGAAATTTACCCCATTCAATCCCCTCCTTCCACTCATCTCCTTCTTTTCACCCTTTTGAAAGAGGTGGTGCTTTTAAAATCATTCTGAGTCATAGAAAATTCTGTGTATCCATCACTTCTACCCAAGTACATTCTGTCTAATAGAGTTATAATTCTTGACCATTATTACAGTCTTTCTCCCAAGTAGGGTTATAGCCAGTCTTATCCCATTGAATAGCAATCTCGTGGATAAGTCATGAGTGTCCATCACTTCTGGTTAGGTATATTCTCTCTGTTAGAGTTACAATTCTCAAGAGTTATGAGAATTGTTTTTCCTCATGCTGGGATATAGCCAGTTTCAACTTATTAGATAGCAGGTTTTTTTTTTCTTTACCCCCTCCCTTTTTTACCTTTTCATGTGTCTCTTGAACCTCCTGGTCATTGTCTAAATTTTCTATTTAGCTCTGGTCTTTTCATCAGGACTTTTTGAAATTCTTCCATTTTGTAAAATGTCCATCTTTTCCCTGAAAAAGAAGGCTCAGCTTTGTAGTATAGTGGATTCTTGGCTGCATTCCAAGCTCCCTTGCTCTTTGAAATATCTTGTTCCAGGCCCTTCTATCCTTTAAGGTTGATGCAGCCAGATCCTACGTAATCCTTACTGTGGCTCCTTGATATTTAAATTGTTTCTTTCTGATTGCTTGCAGGATTTTCTCTTTTATATGATAGTTCTGGAATTTGGCCACAGCATTCCTTGGTGTTTTCATTTTAGGATCTCTTTCTGGAGGGGGGGATCAATGTATTCTTTCAATAACTACTTTGCCCTCTGATTCCATCATATCAGGGCAATTTTCCATCACTAGATCCTGTAATATTAAGGCCAGACTTTTTTTTTTCCTCTTCAATGTTTTCAGGAAGTCCAATAATTCTCAGGTTGCCCCTCCTCAACCTATTCTCAAGGTCAGTGGTGTTGCTGATGAGATTTTTTACATTTTCTTCTATTTTTTTTCCATTATTTTTTTTTAACAGGCTCTTGCTGTCTCATGAAATCATTAGTTTCCACAGACACCATTCTTTTGTTTAGGGAGGAGTTTTCTTCATTTACCTTTTGCAACTCCTTTTCCAATTGGTGAATTCTACTTTTGAAAGAGCTTTCCATTTGATCAATTGAGGTTTTGAGAGAATTATTTTCTTTTTGCATTTTCCCAGTTGAGGATCTGAGGGAATTATTCTCATTTTGTTTTTGTCCCATTGAGGATCTGAGAGTTTTATTCTCATTTTGTGTTTGACTAATTGTATTTTCCAATGATTTGTTTCTTGTTGCAAGGTGTTAATTGTCTCTCCCAAATTTTCCAATTGATTTTTAAACTCCTTGCTTATTTCTTCAAGGAAGTATTTCTGTGCTGGAGACGAGATCCTATTCTCCTCAGAGGTTCTAGGTCATTCCAAGTTAGGGTCTTTTCCTTCCAAGAATTTTTCTGTGCATCCACCTTTCTGCTGATCTTTCTTCATTTTGCTAAGACCTTGAGTTGGGAGGGGCTGGTTCACAGAAGTTTGGTATTGGGATCCCTAGAGGCTTTACTTACTGAGTGAAATTTCTCCAGTTGGCCAGTAGGAGGTGTCGGTTGCTGTCTCTGGAGTGTCTGTGACCTTGATTGAGACCTACTCCCTTAGCCTGGAGGGAGTGATTGAAACTGTTGAATGCTTTTGCCTTCAGTCAATGGTGGGCTTTACCCTGGGTTGAGGTCATCCCTCTCCCTTTGTCAGCTGGGCTGGTTCTTCTGCTCACACACTTGTGACTGGGGCAGAAGTAATCTGTAATTGTGTTTGTTTTGGGAAGAGGCCTCAGCAACAATGGAGTCCTGGACTGGGAGTTCAGAAGAGCAGAGGAGCCCAGGGATGGTGTCCACAGCTCTCCTGCAGTGGAAATCTCCCCCCAGCCCTGTGGCAATGGGATTAAGTAGCTTGCCCAAGGCCACACAGATAAGTAATTATTAAGTGCCTGAGGCCAGATTTGAACTCAGGTACTCCTGACTTCAGGGCCTATGCTTTATGCACTAAGCCACCTAGCCTCCCCTCTTCTAACTATTATTGATGTGACCTTGATTGAAGCATATAAAACTGTCTCTCAGTTCCCTGCTCTGTAAAATAAAAGAATGGTATTGTATTGATCTCTGAAGTTCATTCCAACTCTGTTAAACTGTGATTTTTATAATTCCCTTTTATTTTTATTTTAGTAAGGGAAAATTGCTTTATTCAATTGTGTTTCTTTCCAGTGATAGATTTTTAGGACCCAGAACCATAGGAAGGAAGAATTCATGTAGAAGAATATTTCCTACTGCTTCATAGATTTATCACAATATACCAAAAACATTTTATTCTTTATGTTTTTAAGGCTAATTCTGAGTCTTATGAAATTATGGATATGTACTGCATATTAAACTTTCAGAATCTATATTGAGAATGTAAAAAATAAATTTTTATTTTAAAATAATATTTTAGCAAGCAATATTGAAAAGTAATCTTATCTTGGCTTCTGTAACAAGAGTTTAGTAGCTGTAATCCCTAAAAGTCATTTTGAAACCGCACTGGTTTGAAATTAAATGATATGTCTTAAACTACTTATATAAGAACAAATAGTTTTCAAAAATAAATTTCTCTGAGATTTATGAGACCCTCATCTAATTAATGATACTTTTTCATAGTTCATAATAAATAGTCAATTCTAGCTTTTTTTCTTTAAACAAATAGTAAGAGTTAATAAATTGACATTTGTTTGCCAAGTACTCAGTCAAGTAGTTCACAAGTGGTTACCAATGATTTGAATTCTGGAGAAAATGAAGCTATTGGAGAATCAGGAGAAGTAAGGAGAAGGGGGAAAAAAGACCCTTAATACTTCCCGTTTTTAATTTCCCATTCATACACATATACTACATACACAAAAACACAAGAAATCAATCATTAGGAGCTGGCTGACTTTCTTCTCCTCTAGTACATTATGCTTACTTATTTCTCTCAGATCCTAATCTATCTTTGTCCAGGAACCAATAAGGAGATCACAAAGTTTTGGCTCTGTATCCATGGTTATCCTTAGTTGTCTTAGTTGGAATTATGTACATATAATTAGTATTCTTAATTACTTTTATTTTTGTTAATCATTAGCCCCTAGTATCATCCATAGATCCTTATAATTTTGTCTTTCTCAAAATTATATTTTTCATTATATATTTCCCCAGGTTTCTTCATTTACAGAATTGACTTGCCCTACTGCCCTTTAATTGAAACAAATAAGCACATTGAAAGAAAGAAGCACATACTAAATGATTATGGGCTTCTTTGGGGGGCTGAGGTTGGGGAGGACACTACCACTATTGAAAATGCCCATTTCCTATTCTGTAGGTTGTTTATTAGTTTTAAAAAACAACTAAACTTTAGTTGCCATTTTAAAATTCAATCAAAATGATTTTTTTAAAAAAAACTTTAAAATATTATGTTTATCAAAATACCACTAGTTAAGATTTTTTTAAACTTGTAGTTCACTTACTTTATCTAATATATTAAATCCTCAATCCAATCTATTCAAAATATAGATTTATTATTAAAATTACAATATTCCTAATAAATTTATTAAGATATTTGTGCATTAAAATGCAAATTTAAATTTCTATTAATATTTTTATTTAAGCATACCCATTCTTCAATCTAGCAAGAAAAATATAGAAAATTATTTCTTGACATATTCAAATTTAGGCTTATGTCATTGTTGTCTTTATTTCTGGAACTTCTACCTGAGATAGCAGTTGCTGTTACATTTTGGGAATTTATCATTTCTTTGGCTCATTGATCCACTCCAAAAGACTTGAAAACTTCAGGTTCTGACACTTCCCTGAGTGTAGGGATCAGCTCTTCTCTGTCAGTCAGTGTAGTCAGTCAGTCAGTCAGTCAGTCAGTCAGTCAGTCATTAAACTAATTTCTATACTACATACTTAAGATACAAAAAAGGTAAGAAAAAGTCCCTGAACTCAAGGAGCTCATCATAATCTGTTGGAGGAAGGTAATATAATAAAATAAGATTTAAAAAAAGAAGGAAGACATTTACCAGCATGGAGGAATTATGAAGTTCCATAACTAGGATGATTTGAGGAGGTCTGAGTTTCAGAACTGATTTCAACTTGAAGAATGGTTGTATTTTTATAAATCATGAAACCCAGGAGATCTGGTTGGAGGAAATTTATGAGATGAATTCCCTTGTTGCCCTCTGTAAACAGAGTATGTGGGAGGAGTTCCCAGATGTACAACCCCCAAAGTAAAGGTTTGAAGGATGCCTCCTTAGCCCTCCAAGGGAACTGTAGGAGTATAAGGTTCATAGTTGATTTCATCTTTTTTAAAAATTTTATTTATTAAGTAATTTTCCTCCTGGTTATATGAAAAATCAATTTTAACATTCATTTTTTAAATTTTGAGTTCCAAATTCTCTTTTCCCTCCTTCATTACCTCCTCTCATTCAAAAAGCAAGCAATTTGATCAAGGTTATAAATGTGTAGTCATGCAAAACATTTCTATAATAGTCATGTTAAGAAAGAAAACATAGCCATTCCCCACAATACCCATAAAAGAAACCTCAAGAAAAATAAAGTTTAAAAAGGTCTGTATTCAGACACTATCAGTTCTTTCTCTGGAGATGGCAGAGTTGTCTTGGATCAGTGTATTGCTGAAGAAAAAAAGCAAAATGATCACAGCTGATCATTATACAGATATCACTGTTACTTTGTACACAGTACACTTCCCTTTCCATCAGCTCATGTAAGTCTTTCCAGGTTTTTCTGAGCATCGTATCCATCATTTCTTAGAGCAGTACAGAATTTCATCACAATCACATGCCACAATTTGTTCAGTTATTTCTAAACTGATGAGCATTGCCTTAATTTCCAATTCCATGTCACAAAAAATAGAGCTGTTATAAATATCCTTGTAGATATAGGTTCTTTTACTTTTTGTTTTTCATCTCATTTGGAATCCAGACTTACTAGGCATTGCTAGGTTAAAGGTTAGGCATGGTTTTATAGCCCTTTGAGCATAGTTCCAAATTACTTTATAGAATGGTTGAATCGGTTCACAATTCTACCAGCAGTATGTTAATGTCTCATTTTTCCTCTCAGATATCATTTTTCCTTTTCTGAATTATTAGTCTATATGATAGGCATAAGGTAATATCTCAGAATTATTTTATAATTTGCATTTGTCCACTGTCTAGTAAGTTGGAACTTTTTTTTTTAATATGGCTACAGATAAGCATTGATAAGCTCATCTGAAAACTGTTCATACCTTTGGATCCTTTATCAACTGAAGAATGGCTCTTATTTTTATAAATTTGGCTCAGTTTTTTATTTTTGAGAAATGAGATCATTATCAGAGAAATTAGCTTCAAAACTTTTTTTTTTCACGGTTACAATTACTAATTGTATTTCCCTCCATCCTATTCCCTATCCAAGTTTTTTCTGTTCTCTTTTCACATTGTTTTTCCTCAAGTGTTTTGCTTCTGACTAGCAAGTTTTCCAATCTACCTTCCCTTCCATCAGCACCCGCCCTTTTTATTCTTTTCCCTTTCTACTTTCCTGAAGGATTAGATCAATTTTTTCAAATGATATTTTATTTTAATTTTTAATTACATATTATGAAAGTTTTTCAGCATTCATCAACCTGCATATACATATTTTTAAGTTAAAAAATTTTCTCCCACCCTACCTCCCCACTCTGCCTGCCCTCAGCATATTTCTCATATACAATTAGGTTTAACATGTTTATTTACAGATTAATCAATTTGGGTATGAATAATTAGGATTAAGGGAAGAGAAAGAAATCCATAAGACAGGAAAATATACATAAGATAAATTTTTAAAAAGTGAATGTAGTGTCAATTCAGATTCTGTAGGATTTTTTGTTTGTTTATTTATTTGGGTTATTTTTGTCAAGGCAATGGGGTTAAGTAACTTGTCCATGGTCACACAGCTAGGTAATTATTAAGTTTCTGAGACCAAATTTGAACTCAGGTCCTCTTGACTGTAGGGTTGGTGGTCCAATCACTATGCCACCTAGCTGCCTCTTCTGTAGAGTTTTTAAATTTAGTTTAGTTTTGTTTTTTTCCCCCTCGGGATATGAATAGCATTATCAATAACAGGTTTCCCCAGGTTGCCCCAGATCTCTGAACTTCTGAGAGGAGCTACATCCATCAAGGTTGAATGACTCACAGTGTTATAATTAATGTATATAATATTCTCATGTTTCTACTCCCTTCGCTCAGAATCAGTTCACGTTCATTCATTCCATGCTTCTCTAGAGTCTGACCATTCAGGGTTTCTTATAAAACAGTAGTATTACATATCATTCATATTCCATAATTTGTTCAGCCATTCCCCAATTTATGGGAATCCCCTCAATTTCCAATTCTTTGCCACTACAAAAGGAGCTGCCATGAATATTTTGGAACACATGGAACCATTCTATTTTTTTTTATTTCTTCTGGATAAAGTTCTAGTACTGGAATTGCTTGGTCAATGGGCATGATCAATTTTATTGCTCTTTGGGCATAGTTCCATATTGCTCTCTAGAATGAGTGGATCAGTTCACAAATCCACCAACAATGCATTAATGTCCCAAATCCTCCCACAACCTCTCCAACACTGAGCTTTTACCTTTTTTTATCATCTTAGACAATCTGATAAGTGTGAAGTAAAACCACATAGTTGTTGTAATTTGCATTTCTCCAATCAGTAATGATTTGGAGTATTTTTTATACGATCATATATGGCTTTAATTTCTTCATTTGAATACTGTCTGCTCATATCTTTTGACCATTTATCAATTGGGGAATGAGTTGTAACCTTATAAATTTGTTACATTTCTCTGTATGTTTTAGAAATGAGACCTTTATCAAACCCTCTAGTTGCAAAAATTGTTTCCCAGATTTCTGTTTTCCTTCTAACTTTTGCAGTATTACTTTTATTAGTGCAAAAAGTTTAATTTAATATCGTCAAAATCATTCATTTTGCAATTAGTATTGTATTCTATTTCTTATTTGGTCATAACTTTCTCCCCTTTCCATAGATCTGACAGAGTATTTCTTGATCTTGCATTTTATGTCTAAAACTTATACCCATTTTGATGATATGTTGGTATAGGGTATGAAATAAAGGTCTATGCCTAATATTTGCCATACTATTTTCCAGTTTTCCCCAACAATTTTTGTCAAATAGTGAGTTCTAATTCCAGAAGATAATGTCTTTGAATTTGTCAAACAGTAGATTACTATAGCCAGTTATTATTGTTTCTTGTGAACCTATCTTAGTCCACTCAACCATTACTCTATTTCTTAACCAGTATCAGGCAGTTTTAATGGCTGCTGTTTTATAGTATAGTTTTAGATCTGGTAGAGCTAAGCCACCCTCCTTTATATTTTTTTTCATCAATTCCCTTAATATTCTTGACCTTTTGTTCATCCAGATGAATTTTGTTACTATTTTTTCTAGCTTGGAATAAGGTATATTTCTATGACCAATTGAGGGTGTTTGTTTTTCCCTCTTTGAGTCAATTCTGATGAGTAAGGTGTTCATTTAGTCTCCCTCACATCCCTTCTCTTCCATTCTACTCTAAGTTTTTTCTAGGCCTCTTCTTTTTGCAAGGCAAATGGGGTTAAGTGGCTTGCCCAAGGCCACACAGCTAGGTAATTATTAAGTGTTTGAGGCCAGATTTGAACTCAGGTACTCCTGACTCTAGGGCTGGTGCTCTATCCACTGTGCCACCTAGCTGCCCCCTAGGCCTCTTTTTTTGATCATGGTTTTCAGGTGTCCAATAATTTTTAAATTATCTCTTCTGGATCTATTTTCCAGCTCACTTTTTTTTCCCTCAATGAGATATTTCACATTGTCTTCTATGTTTCATTCTTTTAATTTTGTTATATTTTTCCTGATTTCTCATTAGAGCATTAGTTTCCATTTGCTCAATTCTAATTTTTAAGAAATTATTTTCTTCAGTGAGCTTTTATGCCAGTTTTTCTATTTGATCAAATTCTATTTTTTAAAGAGATTTTTTTCAGAGAATTTTGATCCTCTTTGTCCATTTGGCCAATTCTGCTTTCTAAGGCAATGTTCTCCTCATTGGCTTTTTGTAACTCTTTACCACTTTACCTATTCTGGGTTTTATGTTACTATTCTCTTCAATGTTTTCCTTTTCCTGTCTCCTTTACTAAACTGCAGACTTGTTCTTCATGATTTTCTTATATCACTCATTTCTCTTCCCAGTTTTCCATCTATGACTCTTACTTGATTTTCAAAATCTTTTTTGTGTTCTTTCTTTCATGAACTGAGACCAATTCATATATTTCTGGGAGGCATTGTTTGTAAGAACTTTGACTTTATTATTTTCTTCTGAGCATGTGTTTTGATCTCCCTAATGGCCATTAATAACTTTCCTTGAACAGAGATTTTCTTTTTTTCTTTTTTTTTTTCTGTTTGCTCATTTTCCCTGTCTATGACTTGATTTTAACTTTGTTAAAGTAAGGCTCTCCTTCCAGGGTGTTTCCTTAGTTTTGGGGGTTTTGTGCAGTTGATTTCAGAAATATTTCTTGGGCCCTACAAGTTTTCATTTCTTCCCAGGTGTTATGATGTAGGGAGAGGCATGTTTATTCATCTCCTGGCTGATATTCTGATCTGTGAGTGACCACAATCACTCTTTTCTGTCCTGGAACTGTGAGGAGGTTTCCTGATCCTCTGTAAGAGCAAGTTCTTCTGTGCTAGTGCTCCTTCTCTCCCTGGGACTTAATCTAACACTGTGCACTAGATCTGAGTATGGACAAAGCAACAGGGACCTGCCTCCAGCTAGCAAAGAGATACTTTCAAAGTCCTTTTGACCACTATTTGTGGACTGAGAGCTCTAGAAGTAGTGTTTGCTGCTAATTCAGTGACTCCCAAAGTCTACTTTTTATTTTCTTAAACCTTTTCTGTGCTGGTATGATCTGTGCTGGACTCTTTTGGACTAGGCTACACTCTCACCCTGATGCAACAGACCTTCCATGCTGACCTTCTAGTTTGTCTTTGGTGTCTCTGGACTGGAAGGTGTGGAAATTGCCATGCTGTCATTGACTCAGGTGCCCCCTGCCTGCTTCTGGTTTGCTTGGGGTTGGTCTGCTGGGATGTGGCCGGAGCTACATTGGGCTCCTCTTTCATCCTGGTGAAACAGATTTTTCCCACTGACCTTCTAAGTTTTCTTGAACTGCAAATTTGTTCTATTTCATTTTTTGTAGGTTCTGCCATTCTAGAATTTGTTTAGAATTGGTTAAACAGGCACAGTGGATAGAGCACCGACTCTGGAGTCATGAGGACCTGAGTTCAAATTTGACCTCAGACACCTAATAATTAACATAGCTGTATGACCTTGGACAGGTCACTTAGACCCATTGCCTTGCAAAAGTCAAAAGAAAAAAAAAAGAATTTGTTAAACAAATACATTATTTAATGGTATTTAGAGGAGTTTGGAGGAAAGTTCAGCAAGTCCCTGCCTTTACTCCCCATCTTGGTTCTTTGTTGTGTTGATTTCACATTTTAGAAACAATGAGCTTCTAAAAATCCTGAAATCTTCAGCAAAGCTTATAGACCGAAAGATATTCAAAACAGAAATGGTTTCAAGTTAATGGAAATAAATACAAATTCTATATGGGTCCTCAGAGAAGCAGTAAGGTTTAGTGTGTAAAGAGCAAACTTAGATTCAGAAAGACCGGGATGACAGTCCTGATTTGGCCATGTTACCCACTGTGTGACCTTGGGCAATTTGCTAAACTTTTCAGAGTCCTAGGCAACCATCTAAGATGATGATATCCATTGAGATAAAGTTCCTCACAGCCAGCTCCCTAATTCAATGAATCATGGATAATCAAATTGATCTTTCATTTCCCATCTTTCCTTGAGTAGCTAAATGGAGTTCTTGAAGAAGTTGTGACAACTTCTCAAAAGTCTAGAAAAGCATTTTGCCTTCTCTTTCTCCTGGACTTACCTGCTGATAAACTGTTGGATTTGTCTTTTGGTTACAGTCATTCAAAAAGGTCTGAGTCACATATTATATCCTGTTTATCTTGTTCACAAGAATAAGGTGAAGGAATTTATTATTTGTTTTATTAGAATCCAGATCAATTATTTTTACAAAATTATTCTGATCTAGCAATCTTATATAATATTGCCAAAGAAAGGAGTTGATACTCCTCTACCATGTCCCTTGATGAGAAGTCTATGCTGACTTTTAATCACTACAGTTTGCTTTATTACAAGTTTAAAAATGTCATTTTAGTATATGTATTAAATTTTGCCATAAAGTCATGCCATGATAAGTATAACATGATAAAGATGGTTGAATTTTTTTCAATCATTCTATTTTATTTTATTCTCATTTATTTTTGAAGATAGTGACAGTATTTGCCCAAATCTTGATATCTTGACTGTTATCCATGGCCTTTGGACATTATTGATAATGGCCTAGTAAGTATATATATATTCATTTCCTTTAGTCACAAACCTTCCAAATAGAAAACCTTGCATTAGCATGGCACTGTAGTAGAGGTAATCCATAGAACATGATTTGGATTTTTTTTTTTTTACCTTCGATTATATTTTTCTTTCTGTGCTGACCAAAGTAAATCCTTTTTTGATACTGTGAACACAACATCAAGCTTTCAAGTGATGGAGGACTTATAGATCTGTCAAAACATTCTTGGTGGAATCTTGGATAATTAACCACACCCCTCTGAACCTCAAATATCTTTTATGTAAAATAAAAGAATTAGATTTTATATTTACTATATTCTTCTTTTAAAAAAAGATAAATAGGAGGCGGCTAGGTGCCATAGTGGATAAAGCACTGGCCTTGGAGTCAGGAGTACCTGGGTTCAAATCCGGTCTCAGACACTTAATAATTACCTAGCTCTGTGGACTTGGACAAGCCACTGAAACCCATTTGCCTTGCCAAAAACCTAAAAAACAAATAAACAACAACAACAACAAAAAAGATAAATTAGATGGGTGGCTAGGTGACACAGTGAATAAAGGACCAGCCCTGGAGTCAGGAGTACCTGAGTTCAAATCCGGTCTCAGACACTTAATAATTACCTAGTGGTCTTGGGCAAGCCAGTTAACCCCATTTACCATGCAAAAACCTAAAAAAAAAAAGAAAAAAGAAAAAAAAGATAAATTAGAAGTAACCAATGCATGTGTTATTGGACCTATCAAGATTTTTACATTCTAGCAACTTAAAATTTTGATTAGACTGATATTTGTCATTACACTAAAACAACATGTGCATATGACCTTATACAAGTCAATTCTCCTGCTCTTTAATTTTTTATAATGAAAGAATTTTCTTAGTGAACTTTAAGGTCTCCTGATGTTTTAATGATCTACAGTTCCATGATACCATAAAAATTGATTGTTAGCCCTTATTTATCTAGAATCTAATAGACTTTTCATAGAGACATAAGTTATAGAAAGTACTTTCTGTCTATAATTCTTCATCATAACCATACCAATTTAAAGCATATGATGCAGCTAAAATATGTGATCTCAAAGTCATTTCATTTGTGCTTATATAAACACATTTCATCTTAGAACTTACTTAACGGCTGTTTAGAAATAATATTTTAAATATCTTGGGATATGTGAACTAAGTACTTTGGTTATATAATTTGATCAGTGTTCATTATCTAAGGCACGATATATTTCAGGTTGGTTTGATTTATTGTTTCATGGTAGAATTCAATTTAACACTTTTTCTTTGCTAACTGAATTGTAAATGAATTATGTTAACAGCTCCCGGGGTAAGAGCCTAGACAAAATACATATGGTCAATAACTATTCACGTTTGAAATAATCTTATAAAAGTGCTTTACCGGGCTACTCTAGACCTTCATATTTCTTCATAAATCAACCTTGTGAAAAGGATAAGCAATGAGTGGAAATTTATTTGAAGTATTTCAAATGTAATGGCCCCTTAAATTAGGTTCACTTCACTCACCTGCATTAATTTAATTCCATTTCCTCAAAGGAAAAACCTTCTAATTTAATTTGGAGTGTTTTGTAAAAAAATTATTAGACATTTAAAACACATAATTCTTAATTAATTCTTAATTGTATATTCACAGTAATTATTTTAAACAATTTCTAAAGTAAATTTGCTCACAGGGAAGATATGCTGATTGCCATCTGCAGAATGATAGGGTGAACTTGCCCCTATTTTAACTGCTTCCACCTCTAAGATCCTTTTGTGCCCAGGGGAAATCTTTTTTTTTTTAAAAAAGAAAATAAATACCTTTCAGTCATTAAGTTTAATTATCTTTTCTTATATGATGGTAAAGTTTTAACCCTTCACTACATAGAACCAATCATATCCTCAGAAAGAGAATCAATTCTTAAGCAATATTGTTCATGTAGGAAGATAATGATCTAGAAAGTCCTAATGGCCAAATTGAGGCTCAGAATAATTCATGTTAAATGTTCTTTCTTCTTTAAGATTGTTCTATAACTCTGCCTATACAAAGGGTATATATATATATATATATATATATATATATATATATATATATATATATAGGTTTATATAAAACCTAGATGGTCTGAAATTCAATTAAGTTTGAGTTTTAAGAAAAGTGCAGAATTCCCAATTCACATCCTGAAATCTCACAAATACTTTTTAAGAATGAATATAGCTTAGGTTGAAGAATAGGAAAAAAACAAAAATCAAATGAAGGGAGAGTGCATTAGTTCCATATACAAATTAAATGGCAGAAGAATAATAAGTAAATAAGCATTTATGATTCAATATTTTGCATCTCCTCTCTGTTTCTACCAAAATGAACAATAATTATATGGGACTTATACAAGTGAATAATGGATTCATTCATTTGGTTTACAAATTTTGGGTGATAACTATAGGATGTTAAAATGGGCTGAATACTGAATTTTAAATGCAAGAACATCAGCACTGATATTTACCTGGTAGATATTAGGCAAATCAAATAAACTCTGGGCCTCAGTTTCATCAATAAAGTAGAAGTTGGAATAGGTATCACCAAGATGCCTTCTTATCCCTTATGACTATTCTTTTTCTGTTCAGTTTGCTTTCTAAATAAGCTTATATGAAGACCTCTCTGTTTATAGAATCACAGAATTTCAGAGACTGGACTGAGGGGACTTCAACAAGTATCTTACACAATTCCTAAAGGGAAAAATAACTTCCACCCAATTGGCAAGTGTTGTGATAGAAAGAATAGTTCCAAGGTTCTACTCTGAGGTACCCCTTCTTCAGAACCTGCTCTACATAGATTAGACTAGTTTTTGCTTAAAATATGTTAAAAATAAACCTTCAGATTTAATTAATCTAGAAGACTAAAGCACATGCCATGAGAATGTAATTTCTGCTTTCACATGGAGAGAAAAGAGGTCAGACCACAAGGAGTTAGCACGCTTTAGCAGATGTGCTAAAATAACATACAAATAGCCATGCTCTATTTTATTGGACATATGTGCTTCTGTGTGTATACAAAAAAAGTCACATCTAACTAAAGCTGTACTGAATCCTTCCAGAGTATCTTTTCCATAATATGGCTAATTTATTAGTTAGAATTACTTCATTGGTCTATGGGTATCTATTTTCATTCTGATCATGAACCTGAACTATGAGAGTACCCTGAATTGCATTTGAACTATAGCAAATGGTCATCCCATTGCATGAAGAATTCCATCAATAGCACATCTATTACATTCTCAAATATATGCCTTTTGTATTTTTGCAAAAAATCAAATTTTTAGTAATTATTTCCTAATCTTAAAGTTCCTTCTTTGCAGTTTACACTCCTTCTTCCTCTGTTTCTGTTCTCTGGGTCCAAAGAAAATAATTCTAATCCTTTGTCCACCCTTCCTTTGGATTTTCTTTTGCTTTTTTAGTATCTTTATTAATATATATTGCACAAGACTGAACAAAATATACAGAAGAGTTCATTTCAAGGTTTAGTGTAGTAGAATTTCTTCTTTATTCTTGGTTGCTATGTTAAGCCTTTATTTAATGCAAGGTACATTAAACTTTTGGCTTGTCCTATCAAACTTCTGATTTATATTGAATTTATAGCCTTCTAAAACACACAATACCTTTTCAATTAAATTTCCATCTGTCCATGTTTCCCACATCTTGTTCTTAAACTTACATGCAAGATTTCATATTTGTCTTTGTTAAATTAAATCTTATTGGATTTAACTAATCAAAATTGTTTTAGAGCCTGCTATTTACCTCCAGTATATGAGAAAGAACCTTCTTGTGTTGACTGAATGGTTGATTATGATATCATATATGCCTTTGTGCAAGCAAAAGATAAGAAATGTTTAAAATTTAAAAATACACACACAAACACAAATATCCCTGGGTCACTTCATCAGAAATTTCCTTTCAAGTAAACATATAATCTATTAAAAATAACCTCTTGGGTCCAATTATTCAACTAAGTTTGAATTAAACCAATTGAACTTCTGGCTCTTCTGTTTATCTTTTCCCTTGGGAATATCATTATGTAGTCAAATTGCTTTGATAAAATCTATATGCATTCCTCTAATTCATAAACTAATTTAGTAACCCTGAAAAAAATTAGAAAGAAAGAGAAAGAAGGAAAGAAACAAAGAAAGAAAAAAGAAGGGAGGGAAGGAAGGAAGAAGGAAGGAAGGGAGGTAGAAAAAAGAGAGAAAGAGAAAAAAAGCGACTTTTCTGAAAAAACCTATTCTTGGTAAAACCATGCTGACTCCATGATTGCCACTTTTATTTTTATATATCATTATTCTTCCTAATAATATTTTTTAAAATATATCACTACTTTATCAATTTCAGTCATTTATAATTTGCAGATTCTACCTTTTACCATTTAAAAAATTTAAACATGTTTTTCTTGCCATTCATATGGCTTCCTTACCATGGCTATTATTTTCGGTTCTTTTTGCAAAAACAAATAGAATCATTATTTGAAACTTTATATTAAAAGTATTTTATAATTTTCTTTTACTGCTTAGCAGCACCATGATGGTAATCAAACACTATGTGGAAAATGGCCAACTTGCCTATGTTTTTGTTGAACCAATCCTGAAAAGTTGGTAGACATTGAAATGGATTAGAATTTGGTTGAAGACTAGGTAGTTGTTTGGCAATGTCATTTTAAAAATAGAACCAAAGACTTCATCCTCAAGATTTCATACAGGGCTCATTCATTACAAGTATATCTGTGTTTCTTTTGAAGCAAAACAAACAAAAAAGACTTCTGAATGAAAAGTTAGGAAAGCTACAAGATAGTTGACAAAGATTGGAGCTAGGTAGAAGAAAGACATAATATTTTTTAAACTGCTATAAAGTCATGAAAGTCAAAAAATTAAATGGAAACAGAAGTCAAGCATGAAGTGATCATTTCCTACCATATCCAACATCTGGACTTCTCCATCATGCCCTATAAATCTCTATACTGTGAAAGTTTATTTCAGCCCTGGAACTCGTAATACCAGAACATCTTTGACCCAAATACCCCTTTCTATGATTTGAGAATGAAGGGCTCCTCCCAGAATTTCCATTTAAGGAGAGAACCCAGGTCAACCATCTCTTAATTTCCTACTAGGTTGAACTACTCTGGAATTTTTCATCATGCCCCCAGTCAGGTATTCTCTCTCTCTCTCTCTCTCTCTCTCTCTCTCTTCCCTCCTTCCCTCTCTCCCTCCCCATTGGAATATTTGTTCCTTGAGAGAAGGATCTGTTTTTTATTTTCAGGGCTTAGCACAGTGCTTGCATATGTTGTGTGGTGTTCCAAGATTTTGTTGGCAAAGACATAGGGATGGTTTGTCATTTATTTTCTTCTCCAACTCGTTTTACTGATGAGAAACAAAGGCAAATGGGGTTAAGTGATTTGTTTAGGACCACACAGTGTCTGAGGATAATTTTGAACTCAGGTTCTCTAGACTTGGCTGGCCCTGTATCCACAGTGCCATTTAGATACTTACTTGGCACATGGTCCAAATTTAACAAATTCTTGTTGACTAACTGACAAAGCTCCCAAAGCCATGCGTCCTGAAGGCATTCTTCAGAAGGGAACTAAGGAGACAATACCTAATCCAATTTTCTGCTAAGAAAATTGTCACTGAGAAGGTACAGGTTCAGAGTTGAACTCCAACTCAGAATAACCAGATCAAAAAAGCCCAGCTCAGAAGGAATCAGCTCAAAATATACTTGCCATATAAAAAATTGGTAAAAAGTCAAATAAAGATTATATATATATATATATATATATATATATATATATATATATGATATAGAAGGACTAAAATTTTAGCAATGGTCATCAGTCAGTACACATGCATTTATCGATAATTTACTGTGTTAGCCTCTATACTAAGTGCTAGGTTAATGAAATAAGGCAGAAATAAATAGTTCCTGATCTCAAAGAATATATGCGTATGTGTACATATATTCTTATGTGAGAAACAATATGTAAATAACTGTGTTCAAACATGGTAAAAAGAATGCATTTATTATGTTCAAAGCACTAAACTGAGTGGTGGGGTAATGTTCTAAGCTCTGATGGCTGATTTAAAGTAATCTCAGAAGGAAAACATTAGCAGTTGAATTGATGGGAAAAATCTTTTATATAAGATAGGACTGAAGTTAAGCCTTGAAGGAAACCAAAGAACAGAGTATGTGGAGGTGGAGAGTGAAAGCAGTCAAGTCCTGAGCAATTGTCAGTACAATGCACAAACCCTTTCAGTTCCTGATCAAAATTAATAAAAGTAGAATCAATTTGGAAAGTTACCTGGGCATCATTAAATGTGGTGCATAAAGTTTTGAACACTTTAATTGATGGTGACAATTATGGTCCTGTAATGCCAATGGGATTATGCAAGGTACAGAATGTTTATAGTTTAATTTCTAAGGATCACTCATTCAAATAGAAGTAGAAAGGTCAGAGACATATCAGCACATGTACTTAAATGTTAAGAGTTAGAGTTCTTGTAAGGCCTTCAGTAAGGTAAGGTAGTTATTTTCTTTCAGACTAATGGGAAGAATTCGAGATTTTAAAAAGTTTTCCAGGAGGCAAACTCAACCCTATAATCATTTAATTCCTCTAGATCTTAGTTTCTTCATCTTTACAATGAGATGGTTGAAGAGGATAATTTCAAGTCTTCTAACTCTGAATCCTTCAATCCTATGGCTTCCATTTTCTTCAAGGAATAAGTATTAATATTTCTCACCCTCACTGGAGAATGGGTTAGGTGAGACTACTGTGAAAAAGTCAGGGACTACAGAGATATGTGTAAGAAGTAAAATGCACTTTCCAAATAGTTCTGATTCATACTGTGTTTGTTACCTATAAGATCTATTGAAATTACTTACAGATGATGTAACTGAAAAAGCTTCCATTATCTCTGGTTAATTCATAGCCTTATAGGGACAGAAAAAAATATAAATCAGTCTATATATAACCGGGAACCTCTTTCATACTATCATCTCTTTAAGGGTTACATAGCAATACCTTTACACCCTACTTTTTAAAATAAGCACACATACACCAAAAAAAGATAAATAATAATTCATTGAAAAGTGGGAACAGGGACTATACCTGATAATGCATTGTTATAAGGAACATCTAAGTGAGGGGACTCCTTTGATTAGTGCAAGTTGAAACTTTATCTGCATTTTATCATCTTAGTTATCTAAAACAATAAGAGGCTAAGTAACTTACACAGGATTATATGAAACCAATATGTCTAAAGTGAAACTTGAACCCAGGTCTTCCTAGCTCTGAGACAGGCTCACTATCCACCATTCCGCATTGCCTCTTTTAATACCATATAATCAGACAAATGAAAAGTGAGTGAATAAATGCTAAATGCATTAGGATAAGCTCAGAGGATGGAGGAGTTCCTTTCTATTATAGATGTCAGAGAGTAAAATGAGACATGATTTGAATAATCAAAAGAGGTGGGGGTGGGAGATTGACTTGAACAAAGAACCAAGGACAGGATTACACAAGACATATTTAAAGGATGAAAATTAGAATCCAGTGTTCAAAAGACACAGTTACTGGTCTTCTAGTTTTTCTAATTTAAGATTAAAAGGGAAAAATCATAATTATAGCAATTATTTAAATATTCCAGTTATAACTTTGAACTCTTATATGTTCTGGGTCATTCTTTTCAAATTTGATCAAATTAGATGATAAAGTGATTTCTGTAAACAGAAAAACAAACTATAAGATACTATGGTCATATCATTAACATTATTATTCTTGTTAAGAGTACTAAAGGCTTAGTTACTGGCACTAATTAATTTTTTTTAGTTCCTTATGTTCTCCTTCCTATGCCCTTGAGTCAATCCATTCTCTAATACATTCCTTATGCCATTCAAAATTAAAATGAATATTTTAGGGAAAAACCTCCAAAAACTTAGGATTAATTTGCATTGAATCAAATATGCCTCTTGAAAGCTCAGCCCTCTTGAAATATCTAAATCTTGTAGCATTTTTCTATTCTACTCTATTTACTTCTTTTAGACAAGTTATGACTTAGTTTAATTATTTTTTGAATCAAATACTAGAAGAAGCAATGAAAAAATATGAGTAGAAGTATTATTGTATTGCTCATATTTTTATGTTGTCATAACATATAGCAAATAAGAAACATATAAATCTGACTCCCCTCTGAGGAGAGAAAGATAGATGAGTAATCGAAATATTCGTATCATCTCATAATATTTCAACTAAAATAGGTCAACCTTGTTAAGCTCATGCTCATTCAGGGGAAAAAAAATCTTTCTGTGTCAGATTCTGATGTTCAGAAGTCAGGTATCAGAGGAGAGAAATAGAACAGAAACCAATGAATACAGAATCATAGACTTTTAGAGCAATAATGGAGCCTTCTTTTCAGCTATACAAAATATAAATTCCCTCTAAAATGTCCCTAACAGGGGATATTGAGCCTATGCTCAGAGAATTTAGCATTCCATTTTTTTCTTTTTTTAGGAGTTCTAATTATTGAAATTACATGTTATTTCAAGTCAAAAATTTGCTCTTTTAAGTCTTCTAATCTTTTCTTGAGTGAAGCAGAATAAAATCTGTTCTATATGACAATCCTTTCAATACTTGAAGATTTCTATTATAAAAACCTTCTAAGTGTTAGTTGGAATGTAAGTTCCCTACCTACAAATTATGATTGGTTCATTTATTGCTCTTATATCCCTAACAGATAACAAACTACCTAAACATGGTCAGTCAGTCAGTTAATAAACATTTTTTAAGTTTTTACCATGTGTCATGCTAAATGCTGTGGATTCAAAGAGAAACAAAAGTCAGTCCCTCCCTAATGAGGGAGACAGCAAACAAACAATCATGTACAAATTATGTGGAAGGAAAGTAGGAAATAATTAATAGAGAGAAGGCACTAGATTTAATGGGAATTAGGGAAGGCTTCCTGTAGAAGATAAAATTTTAGTTGGGACTTGAAGGAGGCTAGGGAATCCAGGAAGCAGAGGTGACAAGGGATAATGCTCCAGCTATGAGGAGCAGCCAGAGAAAAATTCCTGAAGCTGAGAAAAGGAAGTTTCTCATTTGTGGAATTGCCTATATAGACTAGTGTCAATGGATTAGAGAGTACCCATCCTCTCAGCCAGGCACTGTGCTAAGAATCATCACGTATCTATTGCTGACTTCATGACAGTAGTGGCCAAAGTCAATCAAGAAGCACAAACTAGACACCTTTGGTTCTTTATTCTTATTTTTAAAAGCTCAGTTATGTATCTTTTTCATTCAAATTAGATAACTTCCCATATCTCCATAAAGGGATTTTAGGACCATTTAATTCAATTCTTTCATTTTATATGTGAAGAAGCTGAGGGTCAAATAAGATAAATATCCTTGATTGTGTAGGTAGTAAGAAATTGAACCAGAATTTAAACATAAGCCTATTGTCTCTAAATCTGACACTCTTTCCACTTTCTCAATATTTAGCCATATTGGTATATACACCCAGTAGCTCTGAGGTTTTTCAGACTACTTTGAACTTAAAAACTGTATGAGAGGACACATCAGTCTTATGCATTTATACACTATTAGTACCAATTGTTGATTCTACAGTCATTGTTACTTTCAAATTTTGCAATGAAAGGTGATAATATATAATTTCCAGTGGACATTTATACATTTAAGTATTGACAGTGACCTGATTTTATTAATGGAAAGAGCACTATGTTGAGGAATCTGAAGATATTAGTTCAAGCCCTAATTCTTACTGCAAACAAAAAGACACACACAACACAAATGCATATATTTGCATGTATATTTATATAGGCATGCACATAAATTTATATACACTAATGTAAATTTATATGTAAATTTATAATCTTATAAAGTCATATAGCTACAATGATTTTATTCTTTCATATATAAAAAGGGAATTTTTTATCATCTATCCCATAGGGTTGTTATAAAAAAACTATAAGTCAAAAATTTTTTAGAGATATGAGTAGTTATTATTATTAGTAGCAGCAGGAATAGTAGTAACATCTTCAGATTTCTACTGCTGTGTTCTTTTATTACTACTTCCTTTATTCCTAAGCTCTGTCCACAGAAATGTCCTCTTTTCCATTTTAAAATATTGTTCCCAAAGGTAGAATTTTGTTTCACAATTAACTGAAATTTTGACAATGAAAGATTTACAAAAAAAAATGCACTCACAAAGTTAATGTGAAAGATGTTGCCTAGTTTTGGTATATTAACATAAGTTACATGAAACTTCCACAATTCTAGAAAAATAAATTAAATATTCCAGTTGAAAGAGAAATATGCATGATAAATGCAAAAATTTTAATTGAGAAGCTTATTAGAAACTGAATATTTTGAGTTAATAGGTTATTTTAGGCAAAAAAATAGCTAAGGACTCCCAATGGAGAGACAGCATGAGGTACTTGGAAATATCCTGCATGAGAGTTCACATATTTGGATGAGAACTATGTTTGGAAAGTAAGACAGGATATTATTATTGTGGAATGTTCCAAAAGTAACAATAATTTCTGTAGAGTGTAAAGCAACAAATAATAATATGAGAAACATTATTATACTGGATATAAAATTAAAATAGATCTTACATTAAAAACACCATATCTAAAATTAATAATATTTTAGTATTTCAAAGGACCTGTGATTTAATCAAAAAGATAACTCCTTACAACAGAGCCAATCCATTTCTTTGAATCCAGTAGAATTTTTTACCATGTCCTTCCTAATTCTTTTAATATTGTATAGGTAGCACTGCAACATGTGTACTCTTCACCTTCTCCCCTACTTTTTTCTATTTCTGACCTGTTTGCTTTTCACTACTAGTAATATTATTCTGCCTATCAAGCCTCTCTATTGCCTTTTGGTTAATATAGTATTCTGTAAATTATAGGCACACAGTACCACTAAGATAGTGCTGTATAAAAAACAAATACGTTTTGGATAGATAGCTAGGTACCAGGGAAGGGGGTGGTGGGAGGGAGGGGAGGGAGGGAGGGGGGGAGAGAGAGAGAGAGAGAGAGAGAGAGAGAGAGAGAGAGAGAGAGAGAGAGAGAATGTATGATCAGAGCCTTGATTCATTTATGCCAATGTAGTTTGTCTCCTTTCTCAATCATTTACTTCATGTCTTATTTTTCTTATTTATGTAATGCAATAGCTCTTTCTTTAGCTTTTGCTGTGACTATTTCTCCTATTGCATCATAAAAATAATCAGCTTTTTGGAGTCATTTAAGTGTTCTCTGCCAAATAGTTTTTACCCACCCTTTCTTGTTCTGCAGATTTTTGAGCAGGGATCTGTGGTATTTGTAATACATTATTCAAAACTGGTAATACCATAAAATGCATTGCACATAGTACATACTTAGTAAGTGTTATTTTGTTTTATATTTAAGTGAATGAGGGCAAGAAAGCAAACTAATATTGAAGCATCTATTATCCTTCAAATAGATGATTTTGAAAATCAGCTGCTTTACAATTTCATCTATATTTCTCTTATCACTTTAGTGTGCCTTTGTTTTTGAATAATTGATTTTTTGGTATTTTTATTCTTTCTTCTTTTATTTTGATAATGTTCACATTTCCTAATTTTTCAGATTTATCTATATCCTTTTCTTTTAGATAGTCTTTATGGTTCTAAAGTTTTATCTGTTCTAAAAGAAAACTAATTAATGTCATTTTTTTCTAAAGGATATCAAAAGTTTTATTAGTAAATTTTTTAAAACATTTAAAAAAAATGTTGAGTATCATCATATTGCATATGTTGACTAACCCCTGTGTAAAGTCCCACCCCAGAATATATTAATCTAAAAAAGCAGAATTTCAAAGCTAAAATAATATTTTATCAAGCACTCTCATGAATCTAATCTAGCTTTATTATTTGAAAGCATATTAGTATCTGTACAACTTTTACCAGACAAGGGGAAGGGGGATGCAAGGGAAAAATGTGTAGCATAAATTTGCAAATGGATGAATGTTGAAAACCTATTATAGCAATTATAAAAATTGGAAAAATAAAATAAAAAATAAACTTAAAAATATAAGAATGATTTGCTTATCCATGTTTTGTGTCTTTGGGGTGCCATGCAGTAAAGTCATTCTTGATTTTATTAAATGATTTGGCCAATTTGGGAAGTAGAAGACTTTTTTTTTTCTTCAGGAGACTGTAGAGATTAAAAGATTAAAATGAAAGGGATCCAGCTTAAAAATAATAAAGTCCAACCTGTCAATTTCAAAATGAGGAAGCTAAAGTCGAAAGAATTTAAATAATTTGACCAGTGTTACAGAGTAAATAAATCAGTATTTGAAACAAAGTTCAAATCTATTATCTCATCCTCCACTGTGTCAAATATAACCACCACAAGTAATATTTGTTTTAGATCTGAATGTGAATAATTAAGTGTGCATCAAATGTAATTTACAAAATATAGAAAACCTTAGTATATCAAATTCTTTCTTAAAGACTGACTAGGGGGACATTCAGTTGTGGCACTTTGGCAGAGGAAATAATAGGTTAGTTAGAAGCAACTGAAATCCTTTCTTTTACTGAAAGCCTTCTCTAACCCCTCTTAACTCTAGTGCTCACTCTTGTTATTTCCTCCCTATTTATTCTATATTCAACTTGCTTTGTATGTATTTGTTTGCAAGTTGACTCCCTCCTTAGAGTGTAAGGTCCTTGAGGGAAGAGACTATATTTTGCCTCTTTCTATTTACTTAAAATTTAGCACTTTTCCTTGCAAGTAGTAGACACTTAATAAATGTTTATTAATTGATTAATCAAAAGCCACAGAAAACTAAGTCTCTTGCCTTAGCCTGAGAATTTGCAGCATCTGCCTAGGCTAGGAATGGTGATTATACACTCTTGCTGATTTTTCTACCACTGGTAAATGTTCTCTGATTTTTTATTTTATTTAGTTTTTGGTAAGGAAACAGTTACACCAGAAAAAAACCCCACTTGATTTAAGTATGCTGTATGCTGGTGATATTTACTGATATATATACATATATATATATATATATATATATATATATATATATGTATGTATATATATATAGTCAGATAGTCAGCTAGGATTCCAAAGTCAAATTTTTGGCATTTTTGTTTTCTTCTTGATGCCTTTATAGGAAGAATATCTCAATCTGATTTTGAAGATTAGTTCTTGTATCTCCCTCTTAATAGTTTGGAAGATTCTTACAAAGTGTGTAGTACATAAAATATCACCAATTCCTAGTGATGTTTCTTTAGATTTCTCTACTTCCAAGTAGTAGTAGGATAGTGATTCACAGTGAAACATGTCTCACACATCTCCATTTTAAGGTCTTCTGGCATTTTAAATGGTTGAGATGGAAAAGAAGGGAAAAAAAGAAGACAGAGTGTAATCACCCATTGGGCAATCCTGCAAAATAACATTCTCCAAAATGAGATATAGGCTTACCTTATACATGTGAGCATGGAAATCCAATAGATTTGTCACAATCCTTTTTTTATTTAAATTTATTTTTATTAAAGATATTATTTGACTTTTACATTTTCCCCCCAATCTTGCTTCCCTCCCCCACTCCCCCCCCCCCACAGAAAGCACTCTGTTAGTCTTTACTTTGTTTCCATGTTGTACCTTGATCCAAATTGGGTGTGATGAGAGAGAAATCATATCCTTAAAGAGAAGAGAAGTCTGAGGTAACAAGATCAGACAATAAGCTATCTGTTTTATTCTAAATTAAAGGGAATAGTCCTTGAGCTTTGCTCAAACTCCACAGCTCCTTATCTGGATACAGATGGCACTCTCCTTTGCAGAAAGCCCAAAATTGTTCATAATTGTTGCACTGATGGAATGAGCAAGTCCTTCAAGGTTGAACATCACTCCCTTGTTGCTGTTAGGGTGTACAGTGTTTTTCTGGTTCTGCTCATCTCACTCAGCATCAGTTCATGCAAATCCCTCCAGGTTTCCCTGAAATCCCATCCCTCATGGTTTCTAATAGAACAATAGTGTTCCATGACATACATATACCACAGTTTGCTAAGCGATTCCCCAATTGAAGGACATTTACTGGATTTCCAATTCTTTGCCACCACAACAGGGCTGCTATAAATAATTTTGTATAAGTAATGTTTTTACCCTTTTTCCTCATCTCTTCAGGGTATAGACCCAGTAGTGGTATTGCTGGGTCAAAGGGTATGCACATTTTTGTTGCCCTTTGGGCATAGTTCCAAATAGCTCTCCAGAAGGGTTGGATGAGTTCACAGCTCCACCAACAGTGCAATAGTGTCCCAGATTTCCCACATCCCTTCCAACACTGATCATTATCCTTCCTGGTCATACTGGCCAATCTGAGAGGTGTGAGGTGGTACCTCAGAGAAGCTTTAATTTGCATTTTTCTAATAATTAATGATTTAGAACATTTTTTCATATGGCTTTAGATTACTTTGATCTCCTCATCTGTAAATTGCCTTTGCATATCCTTTGACCATTTGTCGATTGGGGAATGGCTTTTTTTGTTTAAAAATATGACTCATTTCTCTGTATATTTTAGAAATGAGTCCTTTGTCAGAATCATTAGTTGTAAAGATTGTTTCCCAATTTACTACATTTCTTTTGATCTTGGTTACATTGGTTTTATCTGTGCAAAACCTTTTTAATTTAATGTAATAGAAATCATCTAATTGGTTTTTGGTGATGTTCTCAAACTCTTCCTTAGTATTAAACTGTTCCCCTTTCCATAGATCTGACAGGTAGACTAGTCCTTGAACTTCTAATTTGCTTATAGTATTATTTTTTATGTCTATGTCCTGTAACCATTTGGATCTTATCTTGGTAAAGGGTGTGAGGTGTTAGTCTAATCTAATCTAAGTTTCTTCCATACTAACATCCAATTTTCCAAGCAATTTTTAACAAAGAGGGAGTTTTTATCCCAATGGCCAGACTATTTGGGTTTATCAAACAGCAGATTACTATAACCATCTCCTGCTTTTACACCTAGTCTATTGCACAGATCCACCGCTCTATTTCTTAGCCAATACCAAACAGTTTTGATGACCAATGCTTTATAATATAATTTTAGATGGGGTAGGGCTAAGCCACCTTCTTTTGCACTTTTTTTCATTAAGCTCCTGGCAATTCTTGACTTTTTATTTCTCCATATGAACTTACTTACAATTTTTTCTAACTCATTAAAGTAATTTTTTGGAATTTTGATTGGTAGGGCACTAAACAGTTTAGTTTTGGTAGAATTGTCATTTTTATTATATTAGCTCTACCATGAGTAGTTGATATCCATGAGTAGTTGATATTTGCCCAGTTATTTGAATCTAATTTAATTTGTGTGAGAAGTGATTTATAATTGTTTTCAAAAAGATTCTGAGTGTCTTGGCAAATAGACTCCCAAATATTTTATATTGTCTGAGTTTAATTTGAATGGTATTTCTCTTTCTAGCTCGTCTTGCTGTTTCTTGCTAGACATATATAGAAAAGTTGAAGATTTATGAGGGTTTATTTTATAACCTGCAACTTTGCTAAAATTGCTAATTGTTTCCAGTAGTTTTT
This sequence comes from Macrotis lagotis, assembly GCF_037893015.1. Classification (NCBI taxonomy): domain Eukaryota; kingdom Metazoa; phylum Chordata; class Mammalia; order Peramelemorphia; family Peramelidae; genus Macrotis; species Macrotis lagotis. The sequence goes on from NC_133658.1 coordinate 525,111,322, forward strand.
TAGATGATTTCTTGGGATTCACTAGGTAGACTGCAAAGAGTGAGAGTTTTGTCTCTTCCTTCCTAATTCTAATTCCTTTAATTTCTTTTTCTTCTCTAATTGCTGCTGCTAACATTTCTAATACAATATTGAATAGTAGTGGTAATAATGGGCACCCTTGTTTCACCCCTGATCTAATTGGGAATGCCTCTAGCCTCTCCCCATTGAATATAATGCTTGTTGATGGTTTCAGGTAGATACTGCTAATTATTTTAAGGAACAGTCCATTTATTCCTACACTCTCTAGTGTTTTTAATAGGAATGGATGCTGTATTTTGTCAAAAGCTTTTTCAGCATCTATTGATCTATTGATATGATCATATGATTTCTGATAGGTTTGTTGTGGATATAATTGAGTATACTAACAGTTTTCCTAATATTGAACCAACCCTGCATTCCTGGAATAAATCCTCCTTGATCATAATGTATTATCCTCGTGATGAATTGTTGTAATCATTTTGCTAAGGTATTATTTAGGATTTTTGCATCTATATTCATCAGGGAAATAGGTCTATAATTTTCTTTCTCTGTTTTAACTCTTCCTGGTTTAGGTAACAGTACCATACTGGTTTCATAGAAAGAGTTAGGCAGAGTTCCACCTTTCCCTATTTTTCCAAAGAGTTTATATAGGATTGGAACCAGTTGTTCCTTAAATGTTTGGTAGAATGCACTTATGAATCTATCAGGCCCTGGAGATTTTTTTTTAGGGAGTTCAGTAATGGCTTGTTGAATTTCTTTTTCTGAGATAGGGTTGTTTAGGTATTTAATCTCTTTTTCATTTAACCTGGGCAACTTATATTTTTGTAAATATTCATCCATTTCACTTAGATTATCAAATTTATTGGCATAGAGTTGGGTGAAATAATTTCAAATTATTACTTTAATTTCCTCCTCATTGGTGGTAAGTTCACATTTTTCATTTATGATACTAGCAATTTGGTTTTCTTCTTTCTTTTCTTTATTCAAATTGACCAGAGGTTTATCAATTTTATTGGTTTTTTCATAATACCAACTTTTGGTTTTATTTATTAATTCAATAGTTTTTTGCTTTCAATTTTATTAATTTCTCCTTTAATCTTTAGAATTTCTAATTTGGTACTTAATTGGGGATTTTTGATTTGTCTTTCTCTAAATTTTTTAGTTGCATGTGTAGTCCATTGATTTCCTCTTTCTCCAATTTATTCATATAAGCATTTAGAGCTATAATATATCCCCTGAGAGTTGCTTTGAATGAATCCCATAGGTTTTGCTATGTTGTTTCATTATTATCATTATCTAGGATAAAATGGTTTATTCTTTCTATAATTTGCTTTTTGGTCCACTCATTTTTTAAAATGAGGTTATTCAGTTTCCAATTTGTTCTGGGTCTATATCTCCTTGGCCCAGTATTGCATATGACTTTTATTGCATTGTGATCTGAGAAAGATGTATTCACTATTTCTGCTTTTCTGCATTTGATCATTAGGTTTTTATGTCCTAGTACATGGTCAATTTTTGTATAAGTTCCATGTACTGCAGTGAAAAAGGTATATTCCTTTCTATCCCAATTCAGTTTCCTCCATAATTCTAGCATATCTAATATTTCTAACAATCTATTTACCTCCCTAATTTCTTTCTTGTTTGTTTTATGATTCGATTTATCTAGATCTGATAGCGGGAGGTTGAGGTCTCCCACTAGTAGAGTTTTTGCTGTCTATGTCTTCCTGTAATTCTTTCAGCTTCTCCTCTAAGAATTTGGGTGCTGTCCCACTGGGTGCATATATATTCAGTATTGAAATGACTCTATTGTCTATGATATCTTTTAGGAGGATAAAGTTTCCTTCCTTATCTCTTTTAATGCTATCTATTTTTCCTGTTGCTTTGTCTGAGATAAGGATTGCTACCCCTGCTTTTTTTACTTCAGCTGAAGCAAAATATATTTTGCTCCAACCTTTTACCTTTACTTTATATGTATCTCTCTGCTTCAAATGAGTTTCTTATACGCAGCATATTGTATGATTCTGGTTTTTAATCCACTCTGCTATTTGCTTATATTTTAAGGGAGAGTTCATGATTACTAATTCTTTATTGCTCTCTGTTCTATCTTCCCTCTGTTTGTATTTTTCCCCCTTCCTCCCTTTTATCCATAATCCCTAGTCTTTTGTTTCTGAAAACCACCCCCTTCAGTGTGTTTGCCCTCCTATATCACACCTTCCCCTTTCTTTCCCCTTTCCCTTTTTTCCCTTTTCCCTTTCCTTCCTTTTGTTATTTCCCCCAATTTCCTCCACTCCCCTTCCCTTTCTCCAACCCCCCCTTTTCCTCTTTTAATACTTGAAAGTTTAGATGTTTTATAAGTTAACCGAGTATGTGTAGGTTGACTTTAAGCCAAGTCTGATGAGAAGAAGATTCAGGTGTTTCTCCTCTGCTCCCTTCTTCCCCACTATTACCATAGGTTTTTTGCACCTCTTAGTGTAATGAGATTTACCCCATTCAATCCCCTCCCTCCTCCCGTCTCTTTCCTGTTCCCCTTTTTAGGGCGATAGTGTTTTGTTTTTATAGATCCTTCTATCTAAGTCATAGAAAATTCTGAGTGTCTGTCCCTTCTAGTTCAGTATATTCTATCGAATAGAGTCCAGATTCCTGAGAGTTATTAGAGTCTTTCTCCCAAGTGGGGTTAAAGCCAGTTACATCCCATTAGATAGCAGTCTCATGGATAGGTCATGGATGTCCATCATTTCTGGCTAGGTATATTCTCTCTGTTAGAGTTACATTTCTCGGGATTTATGAGAGTCTCTTCCCTCCTCCATGCTGGGATATAGCCAGTTTCAACTTACTGCATTGCATTTTTTTCCTTTTACCACCCCCCCTTTTTTTTTAACCTTTTCATGTGTCTCTTGAACCTCATGTTTGATGTCCAAATTTTCTGTTTAGCTCTGGTCTTTTCATCAGAAATTTTTAGAATTCTTCCATTTTGTTAAATGTCCATCTTTTTCCCCTGGAAGAGAAGGCTCAGCTTTGCAGGAAAGTAGATTCTTGGCTGCATTCCAAGCTCCTGTGCTCTTCGAAATATCTTGTTCCAGACCCTTCGATCCTGTAAAGTTGATGCAGCCAGGTCCTGCATGATCCGTAGTGTGACTCCTTGATATTTAAATTGTTTCTTTCTGGCTGCTTGCAGGATTTTCTCTTTTATTTGATAGTTCTGCAGTTTGGCCACAACATTCCTTGTTGTTTTCATTTTAGGATCTTTTTTCTGGTGGGGATAGATGTACTCTTTCAATAACTACCTTGCCCTCTGATTCCATGATATCAGGGCAGTTTTCTATCACTAGATCCTATAATATTAAGTCCAGGCTTTTATTCTCTTCAATGTTTTCAGGAAGTCCTATAATTTTCAGGTTGCTCCTCCTCCTCGATCTATTCTCAAGGTCAGTGGTTTTGTTGATGAGGTATTTTACATTTGCTTCTATTTTTTCTATTTTTTTGATGTTGTTTAACTGACTCTTGGTGTCTCGTGGAGTCATTAGTTTCTGTAGACTCCATTATTTTTTGGGGGGAGGGGTTTTCTTCATTAACCTTTTGCAATTCCTTTTCCAATTGGTTAATTCTATTTTTGAAAGAGCTTTCCTTTTGACCAATTGAGGTTTTGAGAGAATTAATTTCTTTTTGCATTTGCTTATTTGAGGATCTGAGAGAATTATTCTCATTTTGTTATTGTCCAATTTATGATCTGAGAGATTTATTCTCCTTTTGTGTTTGTCCAATTCTACTTTCTAAGGTTTTTTTTTTTTCCTTGTTACAAGGTGTTAATTGTCTCTCCCAAATTTTAAAGCTCCTTCCTTATTTCTTCAAGGAAGTCTTTCTGTGCTGGAGACCAGATTGTATTCTCCTCAGAGGTTCCAGGTCTCTCTGAGTTGGGGTCTTTCCCTTCCAGGAATTTTTCTATTGATCCACCTTTCCACTGACCCTTCTTCATTATGCTAAGACCTTGAGTTGGGGGGGGAGGGGCTGGTTCACCTGGGCTTGAGATCGCTAAAGGCTTTACTGAGTGCAGTTTCTCCGGCTGGCCAGTAGGAGGTGCTGGTTGCCCTCTCTAGAGTGTCTGTGACCTGGTTCGGGAGGCCTTCTCCCTTTGCCCAAAGGCAGGATTTGGAGCTATTGAATTCTTTTGCCTTCAATCAATGGTGGGCTTTACCCTGGCCTGAGGTCATTCCTCAGCTGGGCTGGTTCTTCTGCTCACACACCTGGGCCTGAGGCAGAAGTAGTTTGCCTTTGTTTGGGGAGAGGCCTCTGTGCAATGGAGGCTTGGGCTCAGAGTTTCCCAGACCCGAGGAGCCTAGGGATGGTGTCTGCAGCTCTCCTGCACCAGAACACTTCCCCCAGCCTGGTCCCGGAGCTCCAGGGGTACAGCACCAACACCAGCGCTTCTGCTTCCCCACAGACCCAAGCCCCTTTCATCCAGGCCCACCACTGATCCAGCAGGTCCGGCTCTCCGGCCCTCAGACTCCCAGTTCCAATTAAGCTGTTAATCTGGCTGATCCGGGGCTGATCTTCCCTCTGAGCCTAGACTCACCTGCCCGGATTCGTCCAAGGCTGCTGCAGGGTACAAATCCTGAGGTAGATGTTCTTTCTCCTGGCTTATCTTTCTGGGTTTTCTGGATGGGGTTTCTTTTAAGATGTTTATTTCATGTGATAGATGGGGAAGAGATCAGGAGACTTTAGAACTGTGCCTGTCTTCTCTCCGCCTTCTTGACCAGAAGTCGATTTGTCACAATCTAACAAACAACTTTGATGCACAAATGATCATAATCTTTGGCTTATTCGGAGTTTGTATAGGAAATCTACTGGCACACAGTTCCAGAGTCAAGAGGAGCAATAACACTTGCTGCTGCTGGGAAACAAGAGCCTGGTCTCCAAGGTGGAGAAGGGTATTTGTGATTGTTCATTAGGACATTAAGGATCCTTGTCTAAGTGTCAATAGAGTAAGGGGCACAAACTCTTGCAGCTTCAAAAGAACAGAGAACCTGGTCACAGTTCCAGGGCCAAGGGAGATATAGGAAAATAAGGTCCCCTCCTTGGTAAAAACCAGAGCACAGAAAAAGAGAACAATGACCACACCTGTCCTTAGATCACACTATCTTGGAAATACTGACAGATCCCCAGAACTAGTTCTGACAAAAAGTATTAAAAAACTCTATCACACTAAAAAAACAAAACCTGAAGCTAGGAACAGTGATTGTTCAAACCAGGAGAGCAGAGTCCAGCTTTAGCATCAAGTTGAAAGTCAATGAATAAGGGCGGCTAGGTGGCATAGTGGATAAAGCACCGGCCTTGGAGTCAGGAGTACCTGGGTTCAAATCTGGTCTCAGACACTTAATAATAATTGCCTAGCCGTGTGGCCTTGGGCAAGCCACTTAACCCCATTTGCCTTGCAAAAAACAAAAAAAAAGTGAATGAATAGCCTGGGGAAATGAACAAATGATGGTTTTTGTCCTTCTTTATAGAAGACCAAAATGACATCACTATGTTTGAGACAAATTGCAGCGTGTCCTACTGTGCCTGATCAGACCAATACATGCTCGGAATGCTCTATCATAGATTGGGTACAAATTATCCATGTGAAACCCTGGGATGGGTTCTCTAAACTTACGTATGTCACATTTCCATTGAGCTGCTTCAGTTCTGCCTTCCTCATAGAAAGCAGCATCTTCACTGATGAGGGCATGCCATGCTGGGCTGCCGTGTGCCAGTGTCCCTAATTCTAAAGTTCTTCAATGAGACACTCAGGGTATCTTGGTATTGATCCCCTTGTGAATACTTGCCCTGTCTGAGTTCTCCATAAAATAGTTTTTTGGCAAATGTACATCTGACATCCTAAACAATGTGTCTAGCCCATTGTAGTTTTACTCTCTGTGGTAGTATTAGAATACTAGTTTAGCTCCAGAAAGGACCTCAGTGTCTGGTATCTTCTCCTGCCAGGTGATCTTCAGAATCTTCCTAAGGAAATTTAAATGAAAACAATATGGTATTGGTAGACTTCCAGGTTTCACAGGCATATTGCAATGAAGTCAGTATAATGGCTCTGTAGACCTTCAGTTTGGGAGTCAGTCTAATATCTCTCCTCTCCCATAATTTCTTTCGGAGCCTCCCAAATACTGAGCTAGCTCTGGTAGTGTGAGTGCTCAATCTCAATGTCAATGTATACCTCCTTGGAAAGGACATTGCCCAGGTAAAGTAACTTGTCCACAGTATCAAAACTTCTCCATTTGCTGTAATTGATGATTTCACATATGGATGGTGTGGTGCTGGCTGATGGGTCATTTGTGTTTTCTTGGTGTTAATTGTTAGACCAAAATTAGTACAAGCAGCAGAGAATTGATCCATACTTTGTTGTATCTCAGCTTCAGAGGCTACATTGAGTATACAATCATCTGCAAACAGAAAATCATATGCCAAAACTCTCTCCACTTTGTTCTTCGCTTGTAGCCTTTAAAAGTACAGTAGCTGAGCTTGATACTTTGTTCATCCTCAGTGAAGGCATTTGATACATGACTGAAAACATCATGCTAAAAAATATGGGAGCAAGAACACATTCTTGTTTTACTCCATTGGTGACTGGGAAATCTCAAGAGCATTATCTTACATCCAGAACCTGGATGTACAGGCTGTCATGACTCTGATGTACAATACTGATGAACTTATCCTTGCAACCAAATTTTCCAATTTTCCACAAACCCTAGCTACTGATGGTTTCAAAGGCCTTAGATCTACAAATGTTGTATGCAGACCTCTGGTCTGTTCCTGGCATTTTTACTAAAGTTGTCGGGCAACAAACACCATATCAATTGTTTCTCTGAAATCACACTAGTTCTCAGGGAGGTGACTATCTTCCAGGCAAAGAATCAACCTATTGAGATGGACTTTGGCAAGAATCTTACCAAAAATGACTAAAAGAGAAATACTGCTGTGATTGTTACAGTACAATCTACTTGCTTTACCTTTATAGAGATGGACAATGGAGGCATCCTTGAATTCTAAGGGAATAACCTCTTCATGCCATATAACCTGGAAAATTTCAGTCAGTTTTTGGATGAACAATTGCACCCCCCATCTTGTGGATCTCAGGTGGAATGTAATCAGAATCAGGTTCTTTGCCACTTGAAAGTAGTCTAATGGCATTCAAAAACCTCTTCTTCAGTTGAAACTTCAGCTAAGGACTTATTGATTTTAGTCTGTTAAGAACATCATGAAAGTTTTTAGCCTATCTTTCTAGGATCATGTCCCTATTAATCAATGCAAATCCATCAGCACTGATTAGTTGAGATGCACTATTTAGTGTTGGCCCATAAATAGCTTTCAGGGCATCATTTTGGTTTGTTACTGTATGTAAAAAAATTGAGTTTCATCTGCCTTTTTACTGAGCCAAGAGTTCTGCATCTCTCTAAGCTTCTCTTGGACTTTACTTTTGATGGAATTAAATGTTGCCTTCTTAGAAATGGATGAACTATGCTGCTGTGAAACCTTTTGGAGTTCTCATTTTTAATTTAGCAGCTTTCCCGATCATTTTCATCAAAACAGTGTTTTCTAGAGTTCTGGCCCTCATGAGCAAATGCAGTGTTACTTTCCAGATTTTGAAAGTTGCCCACTCTTTTATTACTCTACTGTTGTCAACTATTTGTTGACTCAATTTTCCCTCCAAGTTGGCAACAAACTGTTCTGGATCAGAGAGACACTCTATAATCTCTTGACATTAATTCTTCTAATATTCATTTTGCCTTGAGGCTGCTGCTTTGGTTAAATATTAATATTTAGCATAGAGAGATTAGTCTGTGATCAGTCCAGCATTCTGCACCACAACTTGCCTTTATCACTCTTACATCCTGTCTGTCTCTTCTCCTTACAATCACTAGTTGCCAATGTTTGCTACCAGGGTTCATCCAGGAAATTTTATTGCATTTAGCTAAATGGAAAACAGTGTTTGAGATGAGGTCATATGATGTGCAAGTCTTCAGTAGAAGATGTTCATTGCAGTTGCTGTTTCCAACTCCATTCCTCCCAAGGATTCCTTGCCATGTCTGGTAATTGGAACCTACTCTAGTAATAAAGTCATCAAGAATTATAAGCTTGTTTCCTTTTGATACATTGATGATAAAGGTCTTCATGTTTTCATAAAATTTTTATTTAACTTCATCATTGCCTGTCATGGTGGGAGCATAGGTCAGATGGTATAAATGAAAGGAATACTCTAATTAACTGAAGAGATTTTACTGTGTATCAAGGAGTAGCTATATGCATAAAATATGTGGATTATTTTTCTTGGTAGATAAGATGAAAGGGTCAGAGGAATATTTATCTATAGCCTGTCTTTCTGGGGAGAATGAAATGATGATAATGATGATGGTGGCATGGCATTTTCCTGGAAGTAGCAATCTCATTGTCATGAGCTTGTTGTTCACTCCTTTTAGTAGGCTTTCAAGAATGTTGACTAGATTAGTTTTGATTGAAAAACCTACCCCAGCTTCACAGCATTCCTTTTCACTGGGGTCATTCTAGAAAAATGTGTATCCAGTTCTGACTTCAGTAAGCTGGACTTCATTTGCTAGCCTTGTGATACTCAGGGCTCCTATTTGGATACCTTACCTACTGAGTTCTCTAAAAACAAGAACTGATTTGTACATTTTTTTGGCCCCCAACACAAATAATAACAACAACAAAAAAGAACCTGACCATATAAAGTTCCTAATGTAGTAGAGATTATCAAGACATAAATTGAAAAGAAGATAGAGATATCAAAACAACTATAAACAAAGCCGGGGGGGAGGTAATAAAACAAAATGATGAATTAGATACAGACCCTACAAGAATTTCTATGAGAGTCGAAAAAAAGGGTTTTTCAAAATCGAAGAGGTAAAGAAAAATATGGGAAGAGATACCAGAATGATGAAAGAAAATTATAAAAAAAACAGTCAAAATTTGGTAAAAGAGGCACAAAATGCTAAAGAAAATAACACTTAAAAAGCAAATTGACCAAATTGTAAAGGAAGCACTGAATAATAATCCACTGAAAACAACTTCTTAAAAATAAAAATGGGGGAAAAAAGAGGTACAGAAAATTACTTAAAAAAATAATTCCTCAAAAATTGCAATTGGACAAGTGGTAGGTAATAACTTCATGAGATATCAAAAAACAATAAAGCAAACTCAGAATAAAAAAAAAATAGAAGAAAATATAAACTAGATCATTGATTGGAAAAACAATTGACCTAGATTGAGGAAAGATAATTTTAGAGACTAATGAATATGATAAAAGAAAGGGCATAGATACTGTTAAAGAAAACTACCCTGATATCCTTGAAACAATAGGTAAAATAGAAATTGAAGGACTTATGTTGAAAATGCTATCTGCCTCTGGAGAAAGAACTGATGGAATCTGAAGGCAAATTCAAGCATATATTTAAATTTTTTAAATTGTATTTTTCTTGAGGTTTTTGATCTGTATTTTCTTTTGAGACATGTCTAATAGAGAAATTTTTTACATACAATCTATATCAAATTTTCTCAACATGAGGGAAAGAATTCAGAACTAAAAATTTAAAAACATCGCTATTTTTTAAATGCAATTTAGAAATTTAAAAAAAAATGATGGTATAGGGCATATGGTATAGGGCACATGTAAAATGCATATACATACACATATTTGTGCATACACACATATATCCTAAATCCTTCAAATGTGTGTCATTAATTTAATTCAAGACCTGAGTTTTCAACTTAGCTCTTCATAGTCAATTGACTTTAAAACAAGTTACATACGTGCAACAAACAAGTTAATATATATTGATAGATTCTATTCAATATTTCATATTTGGGACTTCTCTCACAATTATTTAGGAAGATTAGCATTCAAATATAAGAGACTAAAAGCTTACCAAAAAGGCATTTTATGATTTAGCAGTTTTGAAAAATGAAAGGAATATTCTAATTACCTGAAGAGATTTTACTGTGTGTCAAGGAGTAGCTATATGCATATATTATGCAAATTGTTTTTCTTGGTAGATAAGATGAAAGGGTCAGAGGAATATTTGTCTTTAGTCTCTATTATTGGGGAGAATGAAATGATTTTTTGTAAGAAAAAACTATTTCATTAAGGAAACAAAGAAGAAAAACTATTTCAAGGAGTTAGAGGGGGTAATTCAAACTTTGATGGGCATTTGTAATATGAAGGAGTGTGACTTAGAGAAGGGAAGGAGAAGAGAAGGGAGGACTTTTTAACACAATAGGCATAGAAAAAAACAATATGAAAGTACAAATGGTCTAATACCTTCTCATATAAATTCATTTTTTAGCAAAAATTGTCACTGTTTATGCTGTCAAGTTCAAAGTGTAAGTAAGATGGCATAAATTCCTAACCTCATCCCCCAACTTTCTTTCTATTAATGAAGCCATCACCTTTCCTAGTAACCTTCTGAATTATATTTGATTCTCTTTTTTCCCCCAGGATCCTTTCATATGAATTCAATGCTTAGTTCTATTGATTGTACAATTATTTTTTACTTTTCCTTTCCATTTCCATTACCAATACCTTATTTCACTCATACCTTACCTCTGCTTGAACTATTCCTCTTTACAAATTTTCTTGATTCCAATCTCTCAAGTCATGGTGGCGATATATATTGCATCATGGACCTGAAGTCAAGAAGATATGTGTTCAAATGTAGTCTCAGACACTTGATCTACGATTCTTAGTAAGTAACATAATGTCAGACTTTTTTATTTTCCTCCTCCATAAAATGGGAGTAATAATAGCACTGGCATTCTAGGGTTGTTGGAAGTTTGAGTAAACATTTTTTATTGTTTTTACAAAGCTGTGGGGTTAAGTGACATGCCCAAGCTCACACAGCTAGGTAATTGTTAAGTGTCTGACAGCAGATTTGAACTCAGGTCCTCCTGACTCCACTTAGCCGCACCCCAATTAAAGTGCCTAAATTTAAGGAACTCATATTTTATCTGAATATAAGATTCAGATATAATATAATAATATTCTTTTAAATAGGAGTAAAATAGAAAAACACTGCTGCCTAACAAGGTGAGGATTACAAGAGAATAAGACAAAAGTTTGATTAATAATCTGAAACTTATGATTATAGAAAGGAAAATATTTTATCTATATTGTCAGCACTATAAAAACATTATAAAAATGGAGACTTGTGTAAATGTAATTATGAAATTCTGCAGACATTTCAATCAGCTGTCTTCTGAACAATATGTTAAGGGTGCACATACCTTTTTGTCCAGGATAATGAGTGCTGGCAAGCAATTGAGTCTACTTTATTTCTTTTTCTTTTTCTTTTTTTAGTTTTTTTTGCAAGACAATGGGGTTAAGTGGCTTGCCCAAGACCACACAGCTAGGTAATTATTAAGTATCTGAGGATGGATTTGAGCTCAGGTATCTCCTGACTCCAGGGCCAGCGCCCTATCCATTGCGCCACCTAGCCACCTAGCCACCCCTCTTCTTTATTTCTTATGCTTCCCAACCCTTTCATTTTGACTTAAGACTTTTGATTGGATCCAGGAGTTAGAAATCCAAACTCCATAATATTACTAACTTCCTATTCCGGTCAACAAATAAATATTTATAAAGTTTAAAGTGATATGCCAGACATTTTCTTATGAGCTAAGTATATAAAAAAGAAAGCAAAAGACAACTCCTGCTCTCAGTGAGTTAATTCCAGTTTAATGAGGGAGACAACAAGGATAGGGCAGTTAGAAATAATCAACAGAAGAAATGCATAGTATCGGAAAGATTCTTCTAGAAGGTGGGACTTTAGCTGAAACCTGAAAGAAGTCAGGGAATATAGGAAGCAGGAATGAACAGGGAGAGAGTTTTGCATGTGGCGAGTAACCTGTGAAAATGTTCAGATTTGAGAGTTGGAATATCTTTTTCAAGGAATAAGAATACAGATCCCCTGGAACAAAGAGTAGGAGGGTGTTGGGGGACGATGGTAGGAAAACTAGAAAGACAGGAAAGCACCAGGATATGGAGGACTTTAAATGCCAAAAAGAGGATTTTTATATTTAATGTTGGAGGTCATAGGGAACTGCTGAAGTTGATTAAATAAGTGAATGATGTGGTCAGACATGCATTTTAGGAAGATCAATATGACAAATGAGAAGATGGACCAGACTGGAGAGCGAGTTGAAGCAGGGAAGTCAGCAAGTTGACTTTTACAATAATGATGATGTAAGATAATGCAGATGTGTTCTAGAGTTATTATCATGTCAGAGAAGAGGAGGTTTTATATCTGAGAAATTAAAACGGTAGAAACAACTGGTCTTGACAACAAAATATATGTAGAAGATGAAAGAGAATGAACAGTTGAGGATGATAGCTGGGTTTGAGTCTGAGTGACTGAGAGGATGGTGGTGGCCTTGAGAATTATAATACTGTGCAGTCTATTTTCTTAACTTTTTGATTAATTGAAGATTTTCTTAAACTTCTACTGTCAAAATCAGATGATTACTTTCTATCCTTTTTAATAAATAAAATAATACAGTTTCATTTTGCCTATTTGGATAAAGTAAGGACACATAGGCCAATGTCCTGAGTTAAAAAACACACAATTTTACTTCAATTCTACTCCAACATTCATTGCCAGGAAGGCTTTATACATTCAGCATTCACTCCTTCACTAAGATTTGTCATTTTTAAAAAGTTTTTCTAAGATGCTAATAAGTATGAGAGTATTGTGTGAATTAAGTAGATATTTAAAGATATGAATTATTTAATGTTTCTTTTAGTTAAATATGGAATTATTGTTGCATCACTATTCTTTTTGTCGTGGAACTGAATTATATTTTAGCATGTAGATGATTGTCATTGGTATATTTCACACTGCTTTAATTAGAAATATTGTTGTTAGATTATAAAGGAAAATACTAGGATCATGGAATAAAGCAGTAAAATTATAGACTGGATTGTTTAAAGGTTACTTATGTGAAGGGGGTATGTGTCTTGGAAAATGCTGAAGAGTTTAACCAGGAAGATATTCTCTGGATTTTTGCCTTTTCATAATATTATGAAATGACCTTTGAATTTTGAATGAGAAATAATATACAGATAACTATGTAAGATATAAAATATTTAAAAACTTTATTACCATTGTAATGATTTAGTATATTATCACAGGATTAGCTAAAATACAAGCAAGGAGAGAAGCCTTTATAAATAAAATATAATTCATTTTCAAATTTCAATTGCCTAATTAGCAAAATGATTTATAAATCCAATTAAGGGCTCATTTACTTCAAGCGATACAACAGAATCAAGTACAACAAAAATTTTTTTGGTATTTCAAGTATCCAAGTCTTTACATGTGTTCATTTAAAACTATAATTCTTATATTTGTTTATGTATGAATTTTACTTTTTCCTATTTTGTCAGGCCATATTAGTATATCACATCTTTAAAAGAAGATGTGGTTTATCATGTTCTCCCAATGTTTTTGATTGCTATTTTTTTGTTTAATTGGACTCTTCTACAAAGAACTCTATTTTTGTTTGCAAGTATTGTTTTATTTTATTTCCATCTCTCAACATTTTCTGTTAGACACCATATCAATTTGATCCAGATTCATTCTTATCTTGGATTCTGAGAAGTATATTTCTTTTTGAATAAAGTTGAAAATTGACTAAGGCTTCAGGACAACTATTATTTTTGGACTTGGACATAGTTTTTTAATATATCATTTGCAATAGAGTCCAGATTTACCATTCTTGTCATTCTTTTGCTACTGAGCTAACTGGCATCTTAGTGAAACTTCTTGTTTAACTTTTCCAAGAATGTTTCAAATTTTCCTTAGGCAACTAATTAGGCATGCTAAAAATGAATGTTTTCTTCATTTTTCTTTCCTTCTTTCCTTCTCCTTTCCTTCTCCTTTTCTGCTCTTTCTCTCCTTCTTTCCTTCCTTCTCTCCTTTCTCTTCTTTGGTGATTTCTAAGATCTCAAAGCCCTTGTTGGGTTTTCCCATTCATTTAATATTTCACAAATGCTAGCTAGCATTAATATAGCTTTTAAGGTTCACAAAACTCATTGCAAATACTGTCTCATTTGATACTTGTAACAACTTTGAAGAAAGTTACTTTATTTCCTATTTGAAAGGGAGAGTGAGGAAGTTTAACTACTTTAAAATATTATCTCTGATCCTTACAACAACTCTGGGAGCTGTGTTATTGTTTTCCCTACTTTACAGTTATGGAAACTGAGTTGCAGAGGTAGTAAATGTTTGAGACCAAATTTGAATTCAGGTATTCTAGACTTCAGACACAAAGATCAATTATAAGATCATCAACATAGAGCTAGAAGGAATTCCATACATCTTATACTTTTTTTTCTATAATTATGCAAAAAGGAACAACCCTTATACAATGGAAAATCTGTTTTCTTTTGCTTTTAATATTTAATGGATAATAGGGCAGTACTATTATTTAATCTTCATTCTAAATACAGGAGAAGCTCATCTCCCCTTTTAGTCACATTTGGCCATGAATATGACTTTTCTTCCACTTTTCATACAAAGTCATCACTGACAATGTACTGATATGTCTTCTTTTTCTCCTTCATTATCACCATCGTGTTCATCTTTCTTATCTTCTTCATAATTAATTATATATATATATGATTTATTTGATCTTTTCCTTTTCAAAGCTCCTGAATTAGTCATTTATTGTATGTATTCATTTTGTAATCAGTATTATAATAGTTGTACCATTACTTAACAGTCAGATACTAATATAAGCAGTTTAGTGTTCAATGTTTTATCCATTATCTCTTCAGGTTTTATGTCTTTCATTTTGCCCTTAGTAATTTATTCAGTGGAAACTGCGTGGTATAATGGAAAGTAGATAAGCCTAGTGTAAAGAGTTCTTGGTTTCATTCACATCTCTGATATTCCACAACTTTGAGACATCAAATAAAGTACCTTTATTCTCACTAGGCAGAAGTTTCTTTATCTATAAGATGAAAGGAATGCCCACTAAGGTTCTTCCATCTTTGAAACTTTCTGATTCAAGTAGATATGAAGTGAATTCATGTTAAATAATTATAATGAAATAAAAATTCCAAAAATCAAAACATTGCACCTCTTCCATTTATCCTTAGCCATGGAATTTGCAACCCTGAATTTTTTAAATCAAAGATGGTTTCTAGTTATCTCATTAGTGTATCAACATAATGTTATGGTAGACAAATGGAACCAAGGCAGGATTTGGACTGCCATATTCCTGACTCTAAGGTTTATTCTGTATTCATATCTTGTCTCTCTCTTCTAGATTATAAGCTCCCTAACATTAGAAACTATTTAGTTTTCTAAAATTTCTACCTCTTCTAGTGCTAAGCATAATGATATATGCATATAGTCAAGACTTGCTAAGTACTTGCTGATGAATTGATAGCAGGAGTTTTCATATTGCATAATTTACATTCTCTCATAATAAAAGTGACATATGGTCTTTTTAGATTTTCTCTACTAAGAATACAAATGAAAATTTAAAGTGCAATGGGCATACTCTTGTGTATGTCGTGAAGTTAGTTTGCCACTTCATTTTTCATAGGCTATGGGAAAAAAATTCATTTTTTTTCAGTGAAATGTCTACACTAAAAGTAAGTTTAATTCATTACAAACACATTTGCTAAACTGTAAACTCCGAGATAGACACCTATTAAATGTTTTCTGAATGAATTGAATAAATAGAAAGAGGTACCTGTCAGTCATATTCAAAATGCCTAAATATTTTATAACAAATTTTTATTTCCCCATTCAGAGATGATGTTTTAAGGAAAACTCCACTTCATGAATAAATCATCATATTTTCAATAGTGATGACTTAAATGACTGCTTTTCTAACTTTCAACCAAAAATGCTGAGGAGAGATACTCTTAACAGAATACGTGAATGCATAGGGGCATGTGTGTATGTGTAAATATGGATGTCTCTGTAGGGATGTATGAATTCTCATGTATTTATAACCATAGTCACATGCCATTTTAAAGTTTAAAAATCCATTATCATAAAAAACCACAGATATAAATAGTTAATATACAGTTATTCATATTTTGTAGGCCAGGAACACATTCAGAGAAAGATTGTGGATGGTGGTATGTTATCAAGTAACAAGACTCCAAAGCTGGGTCTAAGTCTTGACATGACATTAGGGTTTATGACTCTTTTTTTTGCCCTGCCTCTAAATTGACATCAAAGTCAAATTCTGCATATAGCCCCCCATGCCAGTATAAAATACTCAAAAGTCTGAAATTTGATGGACAGCACTGAAATCCAAATATTAAGTGCTAGCTAAAAGTTTGAAAATTATTAAATCCTCATCAAGCCTATGCCTATGCCACTCTAGACTTCAATGGGAACATAGTCCCCTTATGAAATAGTGCTTGGGTAATTCTAGGATCTGTGATTCCACTTACATCAATGTTTCCTCCAAAAATGCAGAGTGCCACTCCCTATCATTTAGGAGATGTTCTAGTGAGTTTGTTATTATGATGAAAAATAAAATAAAATAGTAATTATTACCTCTAAGGAATGTCAACCTTTTAGTGATGAAGTTTTCTGAACCTATTTATTCTATCCCTCAAAGAAGAGATAAAGATTCTTTTGGGATCCTTTTAATTGGAAGTCCTGATAGTTCCAGATTATTATTTATATGAAATGATGCATTTGAAGGACATTGAAGAGTTGTTTTGTTTTTTTAATCTCTTAGTTTTGATGAAACAAGGATATTCAACTAGGCTACAATAACACTTTGCTTTAGCAGATTAGTCTTCCCTCATGTTCAGATGGAAAGATATCTTGGCAAATGGTCAGAAGGCAGCATATAGTGGCTCATGATCTTTAGGTACTTTTAGATTTTGAGTCCCATGTGAGTGGAACACAACCATAGAACCAAAGTTCACCAAGAAGCTGTATTGAGGGAGGAACAACTTAAGCCTTGCCTCAATCCCAGGGTCAATCAGATCCTGGCTATGGTGTCTTTTAGGACCTAACTCATTCTGAAAGGGAGAAGGGGAACCCACAAATCTCTATAAATTGCCTCCTAGCAGATATATTCAAAGACTTTATATTAGTGATGATTGGAAAAGTTAATATCTCCCCTATCATTTCATTTGAGAATTTGGGATTGTCTAATCATCTAAAGTGCTATATTTTTAAGATGCTAAAGTATTTTGTACATTCTACAGTATTTGATCTCAGCAACAATGCAGGGATATGGAAAAAGGAGGTATAATTTATAGTGGAGGAAGCTAAGGCTCAGAGAGGTTAAAGTTATTTGCTCCAGTTGACACAACAAAAAATTGGTAGGCATGGAATGTGAACCTAGGGCACTTGACTTTCAGTTCAGTCTACATTACATGCATACAGGATTCAGTCTTTTATGCCTTCTGGTCATTTCTCCTCTACTTTCTCTGACCCTTCATGCTTCTAAAACTTTTTTGTGTTGCTAGAATAAAGATTGAAGTTGAAGAGTTGGAAAGGGCAAGAATGTTACTGTTTCCAGAGTAGAAAATATTGATGATATGGGAGATGAGGGGCTGTAGAATGAGAAAATTTGAGAATAAATGGCTTATAGTGTTCAATAAGTACCTATTGATGTTCCTATTTAGTAGGTGATATTAAAGATAGATCATTGCTAAATATGAATTCCTTTTGAAGTTATCAAAAGAGAGAATGGAAAATAAAGTCTATACATTAGCACTTAGTGTCATATAATGAGTATTAGAGTAATAGCTGCATTTCCTTGAACATAAAGCAAACCTTCATAGAGATCATCAAAGCACTTTAATGATAAGGAAGGTGAGTCCCATATAATTTAAGAGGCTTAAAGGAAGTTCCCCCTTCTCCAAAATGATTTTCTGTAGCACAAAATGCTTATAATTCTCGCTTGAGATACTCCTTTTGGATCTTGTTGAGTCAATTACATCAAATAGAGTTATTAGATACCTACTATATACAAAATACTGCATCAAGTATTTAGGATACCAATAAATATATACAAAAGTCATCTGCCCCTCAGACTTTATTTATTTTGAGAGGAATAAGAGAAGCAAAATTTAAGGATTCAACATGTGAAGAAATTAGTAAAATCAAGATAATTTGAGGAATATGATAACAGCAAGAAAAAGATGAAAATGGAATCAGAATGTGAACTAAGCCTTTAAAGAGGCTGATATGAGGAAAATGTAGTCCAAACTATCTTTACAAGGTCCAGAGAAATTAATTTAAGGGAACATTGGTTAAGCCAGTGTAAACTGGAACTTGGAATAGGCAAAGGGGAATAATACAAAATATCTCATTAAATAGGTTTGAACCAAGTTGTGGAAGACTTAAAATTAAGCAATTAGTATTTTATCTTAGAATCAATAAGGGGTTACTGAATATTTTTAATCAGAGAAGGAACTTGGTCAGACTAGGGAAATACTGTGGAAAATTGAAAGAGAGAATAATAAACTAGGTGAACAATGAGAAAGAACCATTAGATAAATCTCAATGAAATATTTTGAGGGTCTAAAATAGTTATTGTCACTTGAGTGGATAGAAAAGGATCATTGTAAGAGATGTCCTGGTGGAAGAAACTTTCTGTGATTCCATTCACAAACAAACATTAAGTGCTGGCTAAGTGTCAATTACTATGCTAATTGGTGGGAATGCAAAGGGAAAGAAAAAAAGAAATCAATAACAAATGAAAGGATAGGGCTTGAAGAAAGAGACAGATATGACTTTAAGTTTGGTAAAGTGGCTGCTTGAAAATAAATGGCAACACCTTTAACAAAAATGAGCAGTTATATAAGAGTCAGGTTTATCTGAAAAGATGAATTTTATTGTAGACATAATGAATTTGAGATTCCAGTTTTCCATCTACATACAAAAATTGACAGATGTCGACAAAGGACAAGCTCTCAGAAGAGTAATTAGGACTAGAGAGATAGATGAATAAATAGATAGATAGATAGATGATAGATAGATAGATGGATGATAGTTAGAGATGATATGCATGGGTATAGAACTATAAATATAAAGATGGCAGTTGACTTTTCAGTGGCAGTAGATAAGGTTGCTAAAGGAAAGAATATACCTAAAGAACAGAATGATCTTGTAGGATTTTGCTAGTTAGTAGGTGAGACCTCAGAATTGTTCTAACAATTGAGTCTAACAAAGAGCAGTCACATAGCAGAATAATGAGAAAGCAGAATTGTGGGAACAAAGGAGGACAGTATCTAGAAGGAGCAAATATATAAATCAACAGTGTCAAAATCTTCAGAAAGATCATAAGCCATGAGAAATGAGAAATATCCATAAATTTTAGCTATAAAGAGATGCTTAAAATGCTTGAAGAGAGTAATTTCAAGAGTTCTGGCATCAAAAGTCAGATTGCTAATGGTTGAGGAATTATCAGATGATAGAAAATAGAGTTGGTTGTTATTAGGATTTTTTTCTCCTAGAAGTTTGATAGTGAAAAGGAAGAGTAATATAAAAAAATAGCTTGAAGGATTGAAAGGGTTAAGTTTTTAAGAATGGTCTTGATGGGTTCATATTTTGGCAATGAGAAAGGTAGTTTGAGAAAAATTGAAAATTTGAGGAAAGAAGAGGTAGAATTCAAGTGGAACAGGAACTCAAACATTCTCAGGGAAAGAGGAGAAAGAGTACTTTTTTCTCTTTTTTCTTCAAGAGAGTAGAACCAAAGAGAGAATGAGGAAGGATATAGCAATATTTTAAGGTGAGTAGCAGAAGAAGAGGAATTAAATTTTCCTGATAATTTTTCATTGCTTATGTGAGGAGGAAAAGTAGTACATGGGAATGACATGGAGACCTTTAGGTAGCAGGTTTGGAACAACCATTGCTTCAAAAGTCATTGAGGGGAGACTAATTTGATATATGGTTATTCTATTTAATGTTGTCCTTCACTGCTTACTCAAAATGACCTTAACCTTTACATGCATGTGGTAAAAAATACTCCATTGTTAAATGACCTTTTGCCTTCTGTGTCTTATTTAATTCCTTGTACATTTCATAGGTATCAATTTTTGTTATAGTTTTAAATGTATGCTATAATATCAAGACTATACCCAACTTTCTCTAGGCTATGTTTTTAACTATTATTTAATTATTTTTCATTATTGATTTAATTATGACAATATTATAAAGTTATGTTTTCTCATTCTTATTTCTCTTGGATTTGTCTTTTATCCTTACCCAAAATCCATTATAATCTTTTACCAGCCCAGTCAAAAGACCCTAAGTCTTATAATATCCTTACTGATTGACTTTTATATTCTTCTCATGAGTGTTTAAGTAAAGACTAACTGAACACCCATTTATCTAACATTAATCATTGGTATTCAGTGACTCAGTCTTATCTAACTCTTCATGACCCCTCTTGGTGAAGACAATAGAGTGATTGCCATTTCCTTCTCCAGTGGATTAAGGGAGAGGTTAAATGACTTTCCCAGAGTCACATATCTAGAGAGGACTTTTTGAATTTAGGCCCATCCACTATAGAAGCTAAAGTATAAATACAGTTGAATTGAATTTGATACATAATCTCTGACCTCTTGAAACTTCTAGTCTGCTAAATGAGTGGTCCTAAAGTGATTCCAAGGCTACGAATATCAATATTGACAAAATTAGAAAATCAAGTGACTAGGCCATTTTGACTATTATAAATTCCCAAATAGCTACAAAAGACATATAAAGGCTCTATCTGTATCCAGAAAAAGAAATAGAAATATGTATAGAATAACTTTGCATAAAATGTATATGTTTGTTTATACATATACATACATAAAACAGATACAGTTACATTTTTATGTTTGATGGTGGCTATTTGGGGAGAGTGAAGAAAAAAAGACATGATGAGTTTATCAAATGATAAGGTTTAGCAAATGGTACATAATAGAATTGCAGTTTTGTGTACAATTATGTTTTCCTTATTCTAAAATGTTAAGGAAATGCTTTTGTTTATTTCATAAATTAAAAATATAAAATTTTAAAATTTATTTTCTTATATTTACTTAATTAAAATTAATCCATTACATATTATTATCAATAACTTAGTTTTATAAAAATAGCTCTATTTTCTAAAACAATAAATAGTGGGAATAGAATTGCTTTGAAATTTTTGGATTCTCATTTCTGTTTTTGAAATCTGTTGCAGTATATTATTTTGTGCAAAGTAGAAGAAAATTTGGTCTCATATAGATATATTGTTGTAAAAGGGAGGAGTATTTTAATATGTAAATAACATCTTAGTGTCATTATGGTAATAGATTTGTCCTCAAAGACATCCTTGAAAATTTCTCAGAGAAGCCCCAGGGTTCCAAGGACCATATTTTGACAATTTTTATACGAATGTCAATTTAATGGTATATTTTGTTTCCATTTGAAAGTTGAATTATGCCTATGTATATACAATTTATGGTTCATAAAAGGCATGAAAGGAGAAAGCCCTTAGAAAAATGAATGACAGATTTTATCATGTATTTCGCAGTGTCCTATTTTTATTAAGTGTTTTTTATAAAAACAATAATATCTCTGTATTTTAGAAAGTAGAAGAGAAAATCAAGTTACTGAAATGACAATTAGTAGCACATTTGTTTTGCTTTCTATCAGAAGTCATAAAAACCTGAAAGTAAGAAAAAAAATGTAATGTAATTAACAATCAAATGAGTCAGAGTTGGAACAGGACTTCAAAAATCAATAATTCCTATGTCCTATTTTCAGGAAAAGATTGCTAGTGACCTTGGAATTAAGAGACTAACTCAGAGTCATAGGGGTCAAGATGGGTATCCAAGTTCTGTGAAAAGTCAGGCTTCACAGTAATAGATGAATAAAAAATACAGTTCAATATTAATTAACTAAGATAATTGATTTTTAAAAGCTTTCCATCATATGAAAAGAGATACTCACACACCATATGGCAGATTCAGTTATGATCTTTGTGAAGATGACTCCAAATTAATTCCTCCAATACCAACCTCTACCTGATCCAGATGAAGTACCACATTTACAATTTTACCTGGGCATTTCCATACGAATGTCCTCTTATCACCCCACTCAATATATTTTAATATAAACTTATTATCTTTCTCACAAGACTTCCTTGATTCTTTTAAAGGTATAACTTTTCTCCTACTATGGTTCTTGTTGAAATCTTTTGGTACTGTCTGTGACTTTTCTGCATCTCTTGCCTCCTTGAAAGTTTTGCCAATTCTTTTCTTTCCTTTTCTATTTTTATAGTATGTTTTCTCTTGTTCTTCTGCAGCAGGCTGACTTTTCTGAACATCCTTGATTTAATCAAAATCTACTTCCTGAGATTTAGTGATCACTGACTTCTGCCCAAATAACCCCAAATGCCAGTCAAACTTGGCTACTCTATATTGCCCCTAAATACCACACATCTGTGTTCCACATCTGTCTCACCAGGACTGACCTCTGTATCAATTCTCTACCCATCTTTGCTACCCTTTAAGACCCAGTTTTTATAGATCACCTAGGTTATAAAGTAAATTCTTGTCCTTATAAACTCTTAAATAGAACACATATGTTATGTACATTATAATGCTAATAGATAGGAATTATGAATTATAATTTTTGTGTGTTTTATAAGGAACACAGAATACCATATCTCATATATGATAGGCAATTGAGTGATATTGTCTAAATTTTGAAACATACAACAGAAACAAGAAGTTATAAAGGAAGGAAGGAGTGACAAAGGGAAATATCCCACAAATGATCATTAAAGTCTTCAAGCACTATAAGGGTACATTTTTTTTGCTACCAAATGAAATTGAATTTATTACAATAGTCTTTTAAAATCTATTTTGGTTAAATAAATCTTTTGCTTTTATATATCAATTTTCAAATATTTCTTTATAAGTTTTGAGTTCTATTTTCTCTCTCTCTGTCCCTTCTTCCTTCCCCAGGAGGAAATTAATTTTATATAAACTATACATGTGAAATCATATAAAACATATTTTATATGGTCATGTTGCAAAAGAAAACAGGAAAATAATTAACAAGAAAAATAAATTATGCTTTTCAATCTTTTTTCAAAGTTCATCAATTCTTTCTCAGGTTGTGGACAGCATTTTTCATCATGGACCTTTGGTCTTGGATAATTTCTCTTGATGAGAGTATCTAGGTCTTTCACCAATGATCATTCTTACATTATGGCTGTTACTATGTCTAGTGTGATTCTGCTCATTACACTTTGATGAGTTCATATAAGTTATTCCCAAGCATTTTTTCTGAAACGATAACATTCATCATTTCTTATAGAAAAATAATATTCAATAATAATAATAATAATAATAATAATGATAATAATAATAATAGTAATAGTAATAGGATGCTCAACCATTCTCCAGTTGATGGGCATTCTCCTTGATTTCTGGTTCTTTGCCAAAATAAAGATCTGAGATATATAAATTACATAGAGCTTTCTACAAATAGGTACTTTTTCTCTCTTCTTTGACCTCTTTGGGATACAGACCTAGATGATTAATTGCTCTTCAGTATTAGTTCCAAATTGTTCTTCAGAATAGTTCGACTAATTCACAACATCACCAGGAATGCATTTATTGTAGGAATTTGTTAGAATTAAGTGTTTGTCCATTTCAAACCTCCCTCCCCTGCCACTTCCATTTTCCAAAATATCCCTGCCTCTCTCCTACCATTGAACAATCTTTTTAACTAATAAAGAATAAAATAAAACTAATAAGCAAAAAAATCAATTTAGCAAATGCAATCTATAATTACATAAAGTCTGACAGTATCCACATTATACCCCCCCTACAGTTCTCTACATTTGAAAGGCAAAACCTATCTCTTTGAATTCTAGTAAAGATAGTGCTCTGTTGGGAGTTTAAATATCAGCAATAAAATTTTGTCCATTCTAAAACAAGACACTCTTCTAGAACAGCAGAAAGCTCAACTATTTTCTAATTATTCAATTCTTTTAGCAAACATTTATTAAGTGCCTACAGTGTAATATGGTTAGAATAAATGGGAAGTGTGACTAGGTGAGAATAAGAGATGGAATTTGATAATACAGAGCATTTCAAAATGTATTCTATTAGGAATGTCCCAAATTCTTAGTATTTTAAATTTTAATTGCTTAAACATCTGTTAGGTTTAAATACTTAAGGTTTCCATAACACTTTACCTAGGGCCTGCATTACATTCTTATATTAATAGCATATGAAGGGACACCTAGGTGGTGCAGTGAATAGAGCATCAACCCTGGAATCAGGAGGACCTGAGCTCAAATCCAGCCTTAGACACTTAATAATTACCTAGCTATGTGACCTTGGGCAAGTCACTTAACTCCAGTTGCCTTGCCAAAAAAAACATGGTACAAAATGTAATCTGAAGTACAAGGGGGAAAAGGTCTTAACTGACTAGAAAAAATAGAAGCTTTGAGTTATGCTTTAAATGATGTTAAGTATTTTACAAACAAAGAAGGGAAGGAAGAACAGTCTAAGCATAAGGTAGAACTTAAGCATATAGATTCAGAATTGGAAAAACATAAGGTGAGACTTGAGGTCAGAAAGAACTAGTTTCCAATGTTACTTCCGAGATATGCTATGTGTCTGTCCAATAGTCACTTAGCTTTACAAGCTCAGTTTCTTTGTGTTTTTTAAATTAATTTATTTTTATCTACATGCACAAGTATATTTTCAAGTTACAAAATTTCCTTCCACCCTCCCTTCCCACTCCCCCTCCCCCCCAGCAGCCAAAAAGTCAGGTTAGCATTATACATACATATTTTTGATAAATATGTTTACAGATTGGTCATTTTCATTATGAGGAATTAAGATTGAGGGAAAGTCATCATAAAAGATCATTTTTATAAAGTGTTCATCAGATTCTGAATGGTTTTTTTTTGTTTGTGTGTTTTTTTTTATTTTGTTTTTCTTCCTCTAGATTGAGATAACATTGAACATATTTCGTCTAATACAGTTGTCCTAGCTCTCTGAACTGCTGAGAGGAGCTGCTTCCATCAAGGTTGTTCATCTCACAATGCTGTTGTTAATGTGTACATTGTTCTCTTGGTTCTACTCACTTTGCTTGGCATCAGATCCTATAATGCATTCTAGGCTTCTCTAGAGTCTGACCATTTATGGTTTCTTATAGAACAATGGTATTCCATAGTATTCATATACCATAACTTGTTCAACCATTTCCCAATTGAGGGGCACCCCCTCAATTTCCAATTCTTTGCCACTTGAAAAAGAACTGCTATGAATATTTTTGAACATATGGGATTTTCCCCTTCTTTCATACTTTCTTCTGGATATAGTCCTAGAATTCTAATTGCTGGGTCAAAGGGTATGAAAAGTTTTATTGCTCTTTGGGCATAATCCCATATTGCTCTCCAGAAAGGTTGGATCTATTCACAACTCCACCAGCATCAATGTTCCAATCCTTCCAACCTCTCCAGCATTGATCATTTTCTCTGTTTCTCCTCTGCCAGTCTGATAGATGAGTTTTAATTTGCATTTATGTAATCAAAAATGATTTGAAGCATTTTTCATTTGATTATATATATACATATATACATACACACACACACACACACACACATATATATATATATATATATATATATATATATATATATAGAGAGAGAGAGAGAGAGAGAGAGAGAGAGAGAGAGAGCTTTAATGTTTTCATTTGAAAAAAAATTCTGTTCATATCCTTTGACTATTTAGCAATTGGGGAATGACTTGTCACCTAATAAATTTGATGAAATTCTTTATATATTTTAGAAATTAGACCTTTATCAGGACTCCTTGTTGTGAAGATTCTTTCTGAGCTTTCTACTTTCCTTCTAATTTTGACAGCACTGATTTTATTAGTGCAAAACCTTTTTAATTTAATGTAGTCAAAATCATTCATTTTGTAGTTTATAATGTGCTCTAATTCTTGTTTGGTCATAAATTTATCCTCTTTCCATAAATCTGATAGAGTATTTCTTAGGCTATTAATTTATCTATAGTGTCACTCTTTATATCTAAATCCTATACCCATTTTAATCTTATTTTGGTATACAGTGTGAGATGTGGATCTATGCCAAGTTTTTGTCATATTATTTTACAGTTGTCCCAGAAGTTTTTTTCATATAGTAAGTACTTATCCCAGAAGCTGATGTCTTTGGATTTATCAAAATAGAAGCTTCCTGTCGTCATTTACTGTGGTTTCCTTTGAGCCAATCCTAATCCATTGATGTATTACTCTATTTCTTAACCAGTACCAGGCAGTTTTGATGACTATCACTTTATAGTATATTTTTAGATCTAGTAGAACCAAGTCACCTTCCTTTACATTGCTATTCTTACCCTTTTGTTGCTCCATATAAATTTTGTTATGATTTTTTATACTTGGTTAAGTAGTTATTTGGTAGTTTGATTGGCATGGCACTGAATAAGTAATTTAATTTGGGTAGGATTGTCATTCTTATTATATTAACTCAACATAGTCACGAACATTTAACAGATTTCTAATTATTTAGATATGACTATTTGGGTGAAAAGTGCTTTATAATTGTGTACATACAATTTCTAGGTTTGTCTTGTGAGATATATCCTCAAGTATTTAATGTTGTCTATAGTTATTTTAAATGGTATTTCTCTTTCTATCTCTTTTTCTTGGGCTTTGTTCATTTATAGACATGCTTATGACAGTTTCTTCATTTTTAAAATAGAGATAAGATGAGCTGTATGAACGAACAGAGATGCCTTCTGGGTTATTTCCTATAACTTCTTAGGGACTCAATTTCCCTATTTTCAAAATAAAGGAGTGAAATTAGATCACTTTTAAGTTCCTATTCATCTCTGAAGTTGTGATCCTGGGCAAGGAAATTTTCAAATACATCCTACATAGAACAGTAACCAAAAGTTGTTTTGTTGTTGTCATGCATTCTCAAAGAGTATGAAAATGCTATCTCTATGTTGCCGGAAAGATAAAGTGTGCATATGGTTGATCAGACCAAGACAAATTTTGGAGGCTTTACCCCAGACTGGACACAGTCTAAAAGAACATTGAAATGGAGATGTCACTAATTTTGCACAACTCATGTTTCATTTGAGCTGCTACAGTTCTTTCACAGGTAGATTAAATCAAAGAAATATTTATTTAATGTTCTTCATTGATAGCATTGATCGTAATCAGGTGGTGCCTTGCTCAAATCATTTCCCCTCGATGGATGGTATCTTGTTCACATTACAAGTATGAGCATATTAAAATTATTTAACAGGTTCAGATGTGAATGTAGTAGAACTTGAACAGATTACCTTAGCAGAAAACTCCATTCTGGCATGTTATCACCATTAAAATCATGATTAAATAACATTTCTTATGTGTCTTTCAAATTATTTTGTCTCCAGATAATCAAAATTTTCCAGATTTCTAATATAATTAACTGGTGTAACTTGAGTGATTCTTTTTTCTTCCCTAGGCCTCAGGATCTTCATTTTAATATGAAAGTGGTAGACTAGATAGACGCTGAGGCCCTTTCTATCTCTGAATCTATGACCTTTATCATGATCTCTATTAAACCTGAAGAACTTATTGTCATAATTGTTGTTCTCATTTATATTTTGTCTGATCAATATAAATTACCCATTTTTCTCTTAATATAGGAAAAAACAAGAATATTATTTTCATAACAATTACTTATAGCAATAAAATAAGTCTTTAGACATTTTTTACATTTCTTCATTTCATCAAACAATATCTAAACATTTATACATTAATATTATTATACTTCATATTGATAATATTTTGATGTATTTCATAATATGGATTAGCTTTTTTATTTGAATATCTGTAGCAAATTTCATAATTTTAATTCAAAGCTAATTACAGCAACCACAGAAAGAGACAGGAAAGAATTAGAATTCTAGACTCTTAAAATTTGTTTTAGGTTTATAACTGAAATTGTGAAAGAGTAATGGTATTTTAAAATGAATTATAAAAATATTCTTCCATTTAGAATATCTGTCAATAAGTTATTTATGTAGTGGGGAAAAATGATATTTTTGATATTTCATTCAAATCAATCACAAAAAAGTCATTTAATTATATTTGTTGGCTAATATCTTATTATAATCATATGGAGGGGAAAGAGTTTAGCATTGAATTTCATATTCCTCACAGTCCTATGCATCTTACAGACTTGCAATAAGTATTTGAGTGAGTATCCGTTTGTGTAATAGTCTGGTTGTGGTTTCACTGTCTCCCTCCCCTTCCCCAAAGTTCTTTTAGAGATACTATAGACTCTCATGAATAATATGCTGAATTTTCTTTAAATGAAAGGAGATAACCAGTAGGTTTCCTTCTCTGCCTTTGGGTCTGACATGCTATTCTTTCTTCTCTTACCTGTGATCAGAATATCTGATTGTATATCCATAAGGAATTTTAAAAATCTTAGATCTTAGCTTAGTCAAGATAGATTTATTACTGAAAATTCATTGCTATAGCATGCCAGAATTTTTTGGACTGCTGCCTGTGATTATACTTTAACACTTTGGGGATTAATGATAAATTTGTCATACAAATTCTTTTTATATTCTGATTCACTGGAAGGAGTGTAGTAGGTAAATTTTAATGCCAGATAACAAAAGAAGGACTTGAAAGAGCTTTCACATTACTTACATCCTTACAAATTGTTGTTGACTTGGGTTGTTGGTCTCTCTTTTTCTCCCTAGATATGTTACCACAAAGCATACCACTACATCAGTATCATATAAAAGACTTTTTGAATGTATCTCCTGTGTCTGAGCAGGGAGATGACACCTGACACTGACAAATGTGCTGTTGTGGACCTTAAAGACAATTTACTGTATTTTAATACACTTTGGGGATATTATGAAGAAGTATGCAGTAAAATTCAGTAGAATTTCTTTTGCTTTTTTTCTTTTGAAATGGTGGCAAAGGATATGTTCCTCTCCCTACAACTAGCCCCTCATTTTCTTCAAAGTACAATGTAGGTGTTGTCTTTTATGCAGGCTTTTTATATTCTTTTGTTAATGCTCTTGGCCTCTTGAAATTACTTGTAAATAATTTATATTAATTTATAGATATTCACATTGTATTCCTATAAAACTCTATTTTGTTTTTATGTACCACGAGTGACTACCACATATGATTGGTACTTCAATAAATATTTGTTTAATTGAATTGAAATCCATTTAACTTCCCATTTGGTTTTCCCAAATGCATCTATCATACATTTAAGCATCTCTTCCATCTTTTACTGAAGTCCAAGAAATTAAAGTATCCTGTGTAAATCTTTAGTTACTATTGTGCCATTTAATCACCAAGCTCATATGTAACTTTCCACAGGAAAGAAAATCTATCCAGAATTCTAATTTTTCCTTTTATTTAATAAATTTTATTCCCTTTGATACCATAGTTATGCCATTTGATGAAAAAATAGGATGGAATAAAGTTCACATGGATTAGAGGAAAAAGGAAAAGAATTTATCTCATTGGTATTCCAACTTTGTAGGAAATTTTAGAGCTCATTATAATTTTCTAATTAGTCTCTGGGGGGCATTCATAGACAATTGAGGCCTCATTAATTTGTCTTCTTCTTGTAACATTCCTTTTGCATATTCCATTATGGAAACAAGAAAAAAGTGATGATATATGTTAATGTATTTTGCAGATGTTGCAACAACCTATCCAGATAAGAAGTCTGTCTTAATGTATGTCACAACACTCTTCCAAGTTCTGCCCCAGCAAGTAAGCATGGAAGCCATTCAAGAAGTAGAAATGTTGCCAAGGCCATCAAAAGGTCCTCAAGGAGAACATTTTCAACTGCACCATGAAATGCACTATTCTCAGCAGGTAAGTTCTGACAGATTGTTGCACCTCCTTTTACATTGATTGCTATCTAGCATCCTAATTTATTTAAAAAGTGATATTATACATATCTTTTATTTTATCATGCTAATGGGCAATGTTTATAAAACTATAATTTATATTTCCAAAACCATTAAAATATTTTAGTTAAATGTTTTTATTGTACTGTCAGAAAAGTGGAGCAGAATACCTTCTTCTAATTGTATATACACGCCAAGAAACAGGACAAAATGTTTTCCATGAATTTAGTAGTACATATGCAGATCTCACATTCTGTCAAGAACACCAAGGTCAACAAATATGTTCCATTTATACATCTTATATAAATTCATTGACACAATAGTAAAAACTTAATTTTAAAGGATGAGAGGCATCATGTTAGAATGGGCAGAGATTCATTCCCTACACCAGAAAGACACAGGTCCAAGTACCACAAGATTTTTGTGGAACCTTGAGTGCCCTTATATCTCTCTAAGAAAACAGAGAGGGAGGCAGCTAGGTGGTGCAATGAATAGAGCACCAGCACTGGAATCAAAAGGACCTGAGTACAAATCTCCCCCTCGGACACTTGACACTTACTAACTGTGACTCTAGACAAGTCACTTAACCCCAATTGCCTCACCAAAAAAAAAAGGAAAAAAAATTCTAGAGCAGTTTGTGACTGCTAGCTAGGTGAAGACAATGTCTTCCTTAAGATTTTCCCATGCTAATCATATCACAATTCAGGACCATAATAATATTAACAACTTTGGAGCAGCTAGGTGGTACAGTGGATAGAGGACTGTCCCTGGAGTCAGGAGGACCTGAGTTCAAATATGGCCTCAGATACTTAATAATTACCTAGCTGTGTGACCTTGGGCAAGTTACTTAACCCCATTGCCTTGCAAAGAAACAAAAAAATAATAATATTGACAAATTTAAAGAACAGTTTAAAAGTTAAGGAGCCGGGGCAGCTAGGTGATGTAGTAGATAAAACACTGGCCTTGGAGTCAGGAGTACCTGGGATCAAATCCGGCCTCAGACACTTAATAATAATATTATAATAATATTATAAAATAATAATAATAATATATAATAATAATAATATAATAATATTATATATTAGACTTCAATATTTTATTCTTAAAGCAGTTAGTTGGTATGGTAGAATGCCAAGCATGTTTCCAGGAAGATTCATCTGAATTCAAATCTAACTTAAGACACTTGCTGGCTGTTTGGCCTGGGGTAAGTCATTGAACCGTTAATTTCTTCAGCTGTAAAATGAGCAGGAGAATGAAATGACAAAGTATTCTAGTATCTTTGCTGAAAAAACCCCAAATGGGATCATGAAATAATTGGACACTACTGAAATGACAGGAAAACAAAAATTTTATTCTACTGATATATGTTTCATAGTATGAACTAGGTGTGTATTTATACACATATACACACAAACATATGTATATTTTGTGTATGAATATTTAATTGAATTCAATTTAGCTGTTATAGATCACAATATTTATTGCTTCATCTTAGATTATACATTAGCTTATATTTTGACTCTCTAAGAGAAATGACTATCTCTCTAGAATTATTATTATTTGTATTTGCTATGATATAAACAATGATACATTTAAAGCAGTTCAAAGAAAATCTTTGCTACAGGCATAAAAAAACCTTAATTTTCTCTACTAAGTAATATTAGCTGAAATATATATATATATATATATATATATATATATATATATACTAGTACTTCACATAAATCATCTCATTTTATTATCTTAATATTTGAGAGAGGGTAAATGACTTATTCATGGTCACAGAACTGGTAACTGTCCTAGACATAAGTCAAATCCAAGACTTTCTTGATTCTAAGTCCATTTTTAAAATTTTATTATGCAATACTGCCTCTCCAGAAATACTGAAATTTTCCTGTATTTTACTCATGAAAGTTTCAGGTTTTCTCTAAGGCATTGATTTGATGAATGCAGCTTTCATTTACTTAAGATACAGAGAAAATTGCTTTTAGATTTACATTTTTAAACTGCATTGCACAGTCTGGCTCTCCCTTCCCTTCCCGTCAATTCTGGTGTTAGAGCAGAAGAGAGCCCTTCCAAGGAAATACACCCACCCACCCATCTTCAGCAATGCCATCCTAGGCTTATTTTGAAGTGTTTCTTTATGGCTTAATGGTTTCTAGTCATTTAATAGTTATCTAAACCTCTTCATTTTCTCCTCCTTTTACTTGGGTGGGGGAATAGTCCTATTAGTCATGTCTTCATATATGTATATATGTATATTTCCTCCCCTTGCCCTCTCCCAAACCTCTTCGTAGATCACAGTCAGTTTAGCACAGGGCCATGTGCGAACCTCTTCATCTCTTCAACCTCGGTTCAAAAGCTATGCCTACACCCAAGCTGCTTATGTCACATCCTCTGACCCAGGAAAGAGGACATTTTCTTCACAGGTCTGTCAGCTTTTTCTTTTTTCTCCTGAAAATAAAATAACCATTACCAAATGGGTCTGAGAATTCTAATATCCTATGTGCTTGCTGTGAAAATTCGTGCTATGCCATTTTTGCCACATTTGAGTTTTATTTTCTCTAATTTGCATGAGTTGTTTCAATACTTAATACCTTATAATCAAGCTCCATTGAAAAAAGTTGTAATATGTTTTCCTTGGTGTAAAGGGAGATCTATATTTATCCTATAAAATGAACAATTCTTGTAATATAATTTTTTCCTTGTGCCATATTTTTGCAGAACCTATTAATGATGTAAATGGAGTAAATATATGTATAGAAGATATACATACATACATATACATATATATGTATATATATATATACATATATATGTATATATATATATGTATATATATGTTACCCTAGTTGATTCTTTGGGGACAGGATTTATTTATTAACAGTGGATATTTAATTCACTATACAAAATGGGTGAGATCCATTAATCTGTGATAGATTTTGTTAATGAAATAATTGTATGGCACTTAAAGGTTCATTAAAAAACCTACAATGAACAGTATTTATAGAAGAAGCATACTTGATAAAAAATAAAATGGGGAGATATATAGTGTATTGGCAATGAAGGAAATCCATTATAGTCTCTATACTAAAGGGACATTCTTTCTGGATGATGAGATACATCACTTATTCCTGTTTGTGGGTAGCAATGTTATGATCATCAAGCACCTGACAGATATCTGTAACTAATCAAAAAGTTGGAGGCAAGGGTGAGATGTAGAGGGAAAGAGAAGAGGGAGAAAAAAATGAAAAAATTCATTGATATCCAAGTTAAATAGGAGATTTTTTTGCTCATCTCTCTGTAGGTAGGCATGCATGCATGTGTATTCATATATATGTATACAGAGTATAGATATACGTGTATGTATACATATGGATGTTTGTTTACAAATACATTTACAGAATATTATAAAAGTCTTAGTGCAGTTTTAAACTTTAATACCTTAAAAAGCTATTTTAACCTGTATGTTTGTGTCAATCAATATAGTTAAGGAATGAATATCATTGATGACCAATGCAGAGAAATAAGCTGATTGGGATCAATATATAACATCATATATCTGTTGTAAATGTATATTTATATATCAGTATGTAACATATATAACATCAGTATATAACATATATAATATAAATTATACAAAAGAACCTGAATAAGGTGATTAGAGAAATTATGATTGAAGTATCTGTTATATAATGAGACATGAGATCCCTAGTATTTTCACCATGTCAAAGAGAATTAAGGAAAACTCCTAGCAATTTGGATGGATCCTCTTCTGAGGACATTTCAGATAATATGGGCAAGGGTAACATTAAGGCAGGTAGGCATGAATTGCTCCTCTCTACATTACTGGTGGAATTGCCCACATCAAAGAAATCACACATCCTTTTCAGTATGTGGTATTCTGCTTTCTGTGTCTGAGAGTGGTTAAATAAAACTTTTACCACACACCACAGGTTTGCTGATGAAAACTAAAAGGAGATAAAACAAGTCAATATGTTGTCATTGCAGTCACCATTTCTATGAATAAGAAGTTTCCTAAGCAGTAATTGCAATTTTGTATTCCTTAGGGAGAATTTCATACAATGTCATTGGGGGGAAAAGGCATACTATTGCCTTCTTTATGTGACTTCACCTAACTTCTTCACTAAAACTTGCCTTTATCAGTCCTCATAATCATCAGGAACTTTTCTTCTAAAAAGGGAACTAGGTGGTGAAATGAACTGAGAGACTTGAGTTCAAATGCAGCTCCAGATGGTTTTTTGCATTGTGACTGGGAAAGTCACTTTGTTTGCCTCAGTGTTTCCATTTATAAAATAGGAATAATGATAATACCTAATAGCAGTAAATTTGTGATCGGAACATTTTAAAGTGCTATTATACACTAGCTATAAATACTCACTATTATTATTGTCATTATCATTATGATCATTATTCCAAAACCAGGGCAAAATTTTTATAACTTTTAGTGTGGTTTTTTTGAGAGAAAAGCCTTAATACTTTCAGGGAACATGTCTTACATAGTACTTAACAGTGTGGGAGCACAATCCCCACAAAGACAAGAATTACAGTATTGTATAGGCTAGAATGTCAGTAATATAATGTGATATGATTTCCTAGAATGGCTTTTGTAAAAGAAAGCTTTATTTATGTGGCTCAGTAGAGCAATTTGAAATGTTCTCCTTGAGAAAAGTCATTTCTATCAAATCTATGATGGAAATAGTGATTTGAAAAATAACCTTGCTGATATTACAGCTAAAAGGGGAATAATATTTTGGAGTTTCCTTCATTCATACTTTCAAGCAGCTGGGCATCTACTGAGTTAAGTATAGTTAGTTAATCTACTAGTTAGACAATGGTGATAATGGGATTTAACCTAGTTAATGCCATTTGGAGGAGGGATCTGTTTAAAGCCATAGATTATGTGCTTCTCAAAAATAAATACTTTGTAATCTCTGCCTGTTTTCAGAAGGCCAACCCCTGAGTCTGATGGGATATATCAGTAGCATATTCACATATGGAAAGTGATACCTTTTCATCTCCAATGGAGACTGTTGAACCTGGAGCTAGAAAGATCTGCTTTCAAACCCTGTTTCTATTTATTAGTTGTGTTCCCTTGGTCAACTCACTGAAACTAACAGATTCAGAGTTCCCTAATCTGGATAATGATGACAACATAAAGAAAAATTATAATGATAAAAATACGTTAGTATTTCCCAAAATATTTGTAAATCACAAATGAGATAATGTATAGTCATACATTTTAAGTCATTTCATACATTTAAGTCATTGATCCACTTCAAAAAGAAAGTTCTTTACAAATATAATTTATTGACTTTATTTCCTTCATCTTCACCATGATATACAAAATCATCTCTTCCAGTTGATTCAATAAAATGACCAAAATGTTAAAAATCTTCCAATGAGGATAGAAAAATGTTTCAAAATGCTTTAGTATTAACCAAGGCAAACACAGAATTTTTTGTCCCCCTTATCACTTTATTGTTACTGTTGGCAGAAGCATCATCCTATTCTTTTTCAAGAACATTTTTATCTCATTACCACCTCATTAAAGCAGTGTTCAGGTATGAATATTTTAATGAGAAAAATGAAAATTCCCCAGATGCCTCTAGTCTTTTATCTTTATCATAATTAAAAAAATACATTAACAGCTTATGCATTTTATCAACCATGGAGCAGAGAAGGAGTCCTATTTTCTCCTTTCAAAAAGAAAGTAGTTGCTTACAAAGGGTAAATGTTGATAAATGAAATATTCCAGAAGCCCTTTATTAAATGTTCACAAGTTTTTAGGTTAATATTTAACAATCAACTTGCAGAGGTGGGAAGAATGATCTATTCTTAGGCATAATTTGTGTTATATTTAGGTATACTTTGTGTTATTTGTATTTTCTCTTATGTCTAGAGAACTAAGGAAACAATAAATCAAGTCTTGGTTTATAGTATTTGACAATTTTTGAAGTGAAAATGACCACTATGAAAATTTATCATCTGAATACTCTCATAATTTTATCCTTTATTTGGTTTGATAAGTTGCACTTGCTAGCTATTAAATAAGAAAATTATTGTGTTCTAGTATCTCAAACATAGCTAACTTTTACAAACTTTCAATTGCTAAAGGCAAAATATAGACTTTCTTAAAAAGAAATTAGAGTGTTTTTCTCTAGTGCTCTACAGAGAGAACTGTCCATTTCTGAGAGGCAAAGAGAACAGAAGTCATTCAGGGTTAAGCCCAAGACTTACTGACTCATTGTTTGATGACTCAGAGTAAGTGTAAATAGCAATTATTTCTGTTCAGGTCAGAAACTCTGAGGGTTTGTCCCTCCCTGATTAATTCTTTTGTGAAAGTAAGTAGACCATCTTTTGACTTAATTCTTACCTAGTCTTCAAATATTAAATAAGTTTTGCTTCAGACAAATTGAGTCCTAGAAAAGACCTTAGTTTAAAAAAGTTCAAGAATTCTGGGCCATAGTCAATTGTCCTGAACTATATATTTCCACTGGACTGTGGTGTCTCTGACTTACAAAGATGACTTTGCACTTAAGTCCAATTCATTTGCAAGTCAAGGCATATCATTTGTCTTCTTCTAGAAGAAAGGTCAAAATACTTCTCAGTTGCTTCTGCCTATGTGATTAGAGAGCTGGAGGTTGGATGCAAAAACTCTTAATCTCCTTTTATAGAGAACTTGAAATCCCATTTATCTCTTTTTTTTGCTACCAGATCTATTTGCTTAAAATATTTTGTTTCCTCTTCAGTTAAACTGGGTTATTTATATTTTTGTAAATATTTTACTTGGATTGTTAGATTTATTGGCATACAATTGGATAAAATACTTCTGAATTATTACTTTGATTGTCCTTTCATTCATGATAAATTTGACCTTTTCATTTTTGATATCAGCAATTTGCTTTTCTAATTTCTTTTTTAAATCAAATTAACCACAGGATTATCTATTTTATTGTTTTTATAAATCCAGCTTTTTTATTTATCAGTTCAATAGTTTCCTTACTTTCAATTTCATTACTCTTTCCTTTGATTTTCAGAATTTATTTTTAATGTTATTTTATTTTATTTTTTCAATTTTATATGAAAAGATAGTTTTCAACTTTCATCTTTTTTTTGTAAATTTTTGAGTTTCACATTTTCTCCCTCTTTGCCATGATAGCAAGTAATCTGATTTGGTTGCATGTTTAAAGATATTTCCATACTAACCATGTTGTGAAAGAAGAATTGTTGGCAATTGATTGGTGCTGTCAAATTTAGAAGTAAGTTTTTTTTGAATAGTGAACGAATTCACATACAACGCTGGGATTTAAAACTACTCAGGATTATTATAGAAAATCTACAAA
This sequence comes from Macrotis lagotis, assembly GCF_037893015.1. Classification (NCBI taxonomy): domain Eukaryota; kingdom Metazoa; phylum Chordata; class Mammalia; order Peramelemorphia; family Peramelidae; genus Macrotis; species Macrotis lagotis. Next base: position 525,148,657 of record NC_133658.1, read on the forward strand.
GTGTATAGATTAAAATCCTTTTTCTTCTGGGCAAATGACAAGCATGTTGAGAACAGAAGTGAATAATAAAAGCTTAGGTGAGATTTGTTTGGAAGACAGAGAAAGAGACAGAGAGAGAGACAGAGAGACAGTCTCTAGGGAGAACCATCTAGTCAGACACTTTGGAGTTTAGGCCAGGTTTTTATAGTCTTGCACATTCTCTGAATCCTGAAGGATTTGAGACTGAGGGCAAAGGGGAAATCCATCCCCCTCCTATGTGACAGAAATCAGGTTAAAGGTGAAACTGGGAGTTGGGAATGAGGAGACTACAAATTTTACATTTAACAATGGAACAAGAGGAGTCAATTTACATTTTTTTTACAAAGTTTAACAATATAAAGAGTTCCAAAATCTATTTCCAATTGCAAATATCCTATATTCCTAATTTACTGCATCATATTCTCATAACTCTCTGTATCAGAATCAGAACTCAATAGAATATAAAACAGAAAATAGAAAAACAAAACATAAAACAAGTTTTAAAAAAGTGAAAATGGCAGGGGAGGAACATAATGAGTGGAAAAAGAAGTGGAAGCAATGGATGTAGTGTCTGAGGACAGCTCTGCCACAACCAAAGCAATCATTGTCCTCAGGGCTCATAGCCTGAGCCTTGATGGGGGGGGGGGGGGAGACTAACCCAACAAACATCACAGACCAACCCAGCAAATATCACAAGACTGTGGTAAGGAAAGTGCTTGTAAACTTAAAACAAATATTAAAAGTGAGTTATTGGGCAGAGCCAAAATGGTGCCTTGAAGGTATCATTTCCTTTAAACTCCTTCCCCCAAAACCCCAAAAGCCATAAAATCATGACTCTATCCAACATTTAGAGAGGCAGAACCCACAGAAAGACTGAATGATACAATTTTCCAGTCCAAGTTAACTTAGAAGTTCCATGGGAAAGGTGTGTTTCACCTGGACCAGGGGTTGGAAAAAAGCTGTGGCCTCAATGCAATGCAGCCCAGGGATCATAGGAAACAGCTTGAAGGGTCAGGGAGAGAACTTCGCTGCACCTGAGTGATTACAGATTGAGGAGCCTGGGTCTCAGAGCAGCCCTTCAGTGAGAAGCTGCTGTGGCAATTGGGGAAGCCAGCCTGCACCTCCAGAACACAACCCACAGATGTAACAGGGTCAAGGGAGACTACAGAAATCTCTCTACTCTCCCTGGGGCAGGACTCTACTGTTTGCCCACACTAAGATTAGGTGGCAGTTTGGTCTTCCATACTATGGTAGTAGAGCAGGGACACTCTACACAGTGCCAGGGCAGAAGGGAGCACCTGCACTCATCTACATATCAAAGTACAGGCAAGAGAGAGAGCATAAGACCTTTCAGGAATAAAGGTCCCAGGGGGATATCCCAAAAAATGCCCCAAACTTCGGAAGTGTGATAAATTAGTCTTAGGGTAAGGAAATGATTCAACAAAAGACAAAGACGGATCTGACCATGGAAGATTCAGAAGATGACTGATTAGAAGCTTCTGTATCCAAAGTCTCTAAGAGAAATAGAAAATGGGCTCAAGCTATGGATAAGATCAAAAAAAGACTTTGAAAAACAATTAATGGAGGTGGAGGAAAAATGGGAAGAGAAATGAGAGCAATGCAGATAAATCATGAAAACTAACTTAGCAACTAGTTGAAAGAAATTCTAAAAAAATAGAAGAAAATAATATGTTAAAAATCAGTTTAGGGTAAATGAAGAAAAAAGCAAAACAAAAGGCAAATGAGGAGAAGAATGACTTAAAAGTAGAATTGGCCAACTGGAAAAAGAGATAAAAAAACTCTCTGAAGAAAATAACTCCTTAAAATGCAGAATGGAACTAAAGGAAGCTGATGGCTTTGCAAGAAAGCAGGAAGAAATAAAACTCTGCCAAAAAAGCCAGAAATTATAAGAAAATATGAAATATCTATCTCATTGGAAAAACAACTGACCTTGAAACAGATCCAAACGAAATAATTTAAAAATTATTGGGCTACATGAAAGTCATGATCAGGAAAAGAGCCTAGACTTCATTTTTCAAGAAATAATACGGCAAAATTGCCCTGAGATCCTAGAAGCAGAGGGTCAAATAGAAATTTGAAAGAGACCCCAAAAGAAAAACTTCCAGGAATATTATAGCCAAATATTATAGCCAAATTCCAAAATTCCCAAGTCAAAAAGAAAATACTAAAAACTGCCAGAAACAAACAATTCAACTACTGTGGCTCTATAGTCAGGATTACACAGGACTAGTTCCTTCTAATCTTGGGTTTTTCATCTCTGCAGTGGTATTAGGAAAACTCTCTTAGTTTTGTGATTGGCTGGGGTCATTCCCCCTTTGTAATGGATTTCAAAGGGATCCTTCACCCTGTAAAGACCAACTACACCCTAAGTCCCTCACAGCTTAAGTTTCTATAATATTTTGATGTTTTCCAAATTAAACTTGCTCACTCTGATAAAGGTCTCATATTTAAATATATAGAGGACTGAATCAAAATAGTTTTAAATAAAAGTAATTCTCAATACGCAGTTTTCAGAGAACTTGTAACGTAAAATTTTTCTAAAGTATGTGACCCTGCATTATTTCTACTACTTCTATACGTCCAAAGAAGATAAAAGAAAGAAGAAAAAGTCCTATGATATATAAAAATGGTGTCAAATGAAATTAGAAACTAACGGAATGTCCATCTATAAGGAGATGGATGTCTGAACAAGTTTTGGTATATGATTGTGAAAAAATATTATTGTGCTATAAGAAATGATGAAAGGAATGTTTTCAGAAAAAAAAACTGAGCTTTGTATGATGATGCAAAGTAAAGTGAGCAGAACTAAGAGAGCAATTTATATAATAAAAAATTGTAAAGACAATCAACTCTGAAAAACTTAGAAATTATGATCAACAAAATGACTAATCAAAATGCCCAAAGACTTGTGAAATAACATGCTATTCACCAATAGATAGAAAAGTGACAGTATTAGAATACAGAATTAAGCATAATTTCTTTCTATTTTTTTTAGACATGGTTAATGCGAACATTCATTTTGTGTGACTATATATATCTTTGCACTAGACTTTGTTTTTCTTGCCTTCTCAATAAATCAAGGAGGGAGAGGGGAAATGACTTGGATTTGAAAACAAAATAGCATTGAATTGAGAGAAAACTATATGTGTAATGACATTTTGAGAATTTGTTGCTGAGTATTAAGGAACTTGCCAAAGATGGCACAATCAGTTTGTGTCAAAGACAGAAATTGCACAAAGGTTCCCGATTTCAGGGCTGGCTTCACTATACAACTAACAAGCATTTTATTGAACTGGGAAGTAAAGGAGAGCATAAACTCAGAGGACAAGAGTAGGGAGCTTTCAGACAAAAGATAAGATTTTTCATTTGCTTTTACATATGTTAATCATGCCACTGGGAACCTCAAGTATGTGTGAGAGTATGTTGCTATGAGTTACATTATGTTAATTTCTTTTATATATATATATATAATTAATTTCCTAAGAACTATTGAAGCCACTTCTTTTATAACACCACCTCAATTTTGTATAACTCAGATCCCTCCCCCAGAACTATATTTAGATCTCCTCCATTTTACAAACACTGCAATTATGACTGAATTGGAGTGACTTCTTCAAACTAGAAATGTTAGTGTTTTTCCAAAAGAAATTTTCTGACTTGCCATTACAACACAGATTTATTCTAATAACATTCATATAGTTTAAGGTTTTCAAAAAACTTTACCTTTATTATCTTATTTAATCCTTATAAATGGGAGATGATTCTTTCAGCAAGGTATTCTCCCTATCAGCTGGGTGTTAGTATAGTCACCATTTTAGAGATGAGGAAACAGACTGAGAGATTAAGTGAATGGTATAGATTCATCATCAAATGCCTGAGAGATTTTGAGTTCAAATTGAATTGAGTTCAAATCTTTGTGACTCTATTCTTAACTCTATTCATTATGCCACCTAATTGCCTGAAAACTATAGATATAACTCTTTGAATCTAAGCATGTGTATGTATAATTGGGGGATGTTATTGTTTTCCAGAAGCCCATATAGATTCTTATATTTTTGATGCAATGCTATTAAATCTTGAATCTTGAAAACTCAGAACTCTGACAATGAAATATTTTACTGCTCTCCCTAGATTCATAGAGGCTATTTAATGTCATCATTTCTATAAATCAGAGCTAGAGCCGTCATTAATAAAAACTATTGTCTATAACCAGAATATGTAAAGAATCAATGATTTACTAGCAAGGACTTTTACTTAGGTGTTCAACACTCTCCTACTAACCAACATACTCTAATGGGTTCAACCCTCCCCCACTAAACAACACCTCCATCCTAATTAAATCCCACCCGCAACCCTCATTAATAACCCCTGGAATATGAAACTAAGACATAACACCAGATCTTTCCTAAAAGATCTTGAAAGACAATGAAATCTACATTATATCATTCTCTAGAATCTCTAAGAACAAGGTAGATTCCTTGTGCTAGAGTTTGCTGTAAGATCTGCTAGAGTCTAGGGAGACTCATACAGCCGCTTAGAACTTCTTTTAGATAATCAGGACTCTTGAGTCTAAGAGGCAATGAATTTTCTATAAACTCAACCCCCCACACACACACACACCTCGATTGTAGTTCATAACTTTGCTCCTATTACAATAAACATGTCTGGCAGTTCCAAGTTTAAAATTTGGTACTTTAAAAGTTGACAGCGTTTCTTTGTAACTTAATATACAGCTTTCAGAGTATTATAGTCCAAGAAATTTTCCCCAATAATTGATGGTCTCTGGGATCCAAGTATCATGCAAGGTGAAAAATAGAAGAATTTTGTTCTTTGATTATAGATATTAAACAATTTGAACTTTCACTTCTCTTCAAGCTTTCTATTTCCTACCTCAGTAAAAGTTAGGAAAAGATGATGTTTGCTCTAGGCTTATATTGCTTAACTAATGCCACCAATCTTAAAACATACAAATTATCCCAAAAGTTTATTTGGATTTTATTTTAGCTTGTTTTCCCCAATTGATATTTTATTTTTTCAATTATGTATTATGAAAGGTTTTCAACATTCATCCACATGAATATGCATGTTTTTAAGTTACAGAATTTCCTTCTAACTTCCCTTCCCACCCCCCCTGCCCTCAGCAGTGAACAGTCTGGTGAATATTGTACATATACATTTGTGTTTAATATGTTTACAGGTTAGTCATTTTCTATATGATGAATAAGATTAAGGGAAAGAAAGAAAACCATGAGATAGGACAGAAATACTTAAGAGAAATTTTTGAAAAGTGAATATAGTGTTCATTCATATTCTGTAGGGTTTTGTTTTATTTTGTTTTTCATCTTCTAGATGTGGGTAGCATTATCCAGAATAGTTCCCTTAGGGTTGTCCTAGCTTTCTGAACTGCTGAGAGAAATTGCATCCATCAAGGTTGAGCAACTTACAATGTTGTTAATGTGTACAATGTTCTCTTGTTTCTGTTCCCTTCACTCAGCATGAGTTCCTGTAATTCATTCCAGGCTTCTCTAGAGTCTGACTATTCATGCTCTCCTATAGAAGAATAATAGTCCATAACATTGATATACCATAACTTGTTCAATAATTCCCCAACTGATGAGCATCCCCTCAATGTCCAATTCTTTGCCACTACAAAAAGAGCTGCTAGTGGAACATATGATACTTTTCTCATTTTTTTAAAAAAATGATTTCTACTGGATAAAGAACCAAGTATTAGTATTGCTAGATGAAAGAATATGATCATTTTTACTGCTCTTTATTGCTCTATGGAGCAAATAATGCTCTATGGAGCCTATAGGAACACAGTTTCATATTACTCTCCAAAATGGTTGGATCAATTCACAACTCCACTATCAATGCATTAATGTCCCAATGCTCCTACAACCACTCCAAAATTGATCATTTTCCCTTTTTTGTCATCATGGTCATTCTGATAGGTATGAGGTAGAACCACATAGTTGTTTTAATTTGCATTAAAGTGCAGGAATGATTTGGAGCATTTTTTATATGATTATATGGAGCTTTAATTTCTTCATTTGAAAGCTATCTGTTCATATCCTCTGAGCATTTGTCAATTGGGGAATGAATTGTAACCATATAAATTTGATGCAATTCTCTCTATATTTTAGAAATGATATCTTTATCAGAACCCCTAGCTTTGAAAATTGTTTCCCAGTTTTGTTTTCCTTCTAATCTTGGCAGCATTGATTTTATTAGCACAAACCCTTTTTAGTTTAATATAGTCAAAATCATCCATTTTGCAATTTATAATGTGCTCTTTTTCTTGCTTGGTCATAAATTTCTCCTTTTTCCATAGTTTTGTTATATAGAGTATTTCTTTATTTGCTAATTGACCCATTTTATCACCTTTTACATCTAAATTTTATAACCCATTTGACCTTATTTTGGTATGGCATGTGAGATGTGGGTCTATGCCTAGTTTTTCCTATTATGTTTTTGAGTTTTCCCAACAATTTTTATCAAACTAAGTTCTTATCCTAGAAACTAATGTGTTTGGGTTTATCAAACAATAGATTACTGTAGTCAGTTATTACTGTTTCTTTTGAACATATCCTAATCCACAGTAATTCTTAACCAGTACCAGGCAGTTTTTGATGATTGCTGTTTTAAAGTATAGTTTTAGATCTGGTAGACCTAGACCACCTTCCTTTACATTTTTTTCATCAATTCCCTTGATATTCTTGGCCTTGAGTATTTTTAGCTTTAAGAGCTGAAAACTGCACCAAGATTTTACAATACTCTATGTAACTTCAGATGTGATTGTATGTCTGGCGAAATGCTACTTTCTAAAAGTGAATCATCATCATTATGAGCAACTAAAAGATTGTATGGACCACTTCTCAGGATTGTTTTTAAATATATAGAATACATAGGATTACAAAGGAAACCAATTATACTCAAATAGTGAGCAAAATATTTAGTAAATATAGTATTTTATGCAACTCAACTTTAGAACCCTTTTCCTACAGAAATGACTTCTCATTTTCTTTATTTCAGCATTTTTTATTTAGCCAAAGGTCATAATTTCACAGTAGTTCCCACTTACCTTGCTAGCTTTGGTATTGTATTTCTGATCGTTGATTTTCCAAAGTCTGTGTAACATTCTTAAAATTCACCCTAAAGATTGCAGTTTCTGCACATCATTTTTTTTTTCTTTTTAATATTGGGGTACATTTCCACACAAAAACTGAATGCCATTAGAATGTCAAAGTGTTAGTCTATAAGTTGTACTCCCAAGAAAATGATGTCACTAAGAAAAAAAAATCTCCTTTCTTGCCCTTAAATTCTGTCCTCTGCTGTCCTGGGGGCTGTCCTTACAGTCTTTGAAAAGTTGACATCAATTGTTCCCACTTGACCCAACTGATGTCTGAGCAGGCAGGGTTCTGGACAGTGATGGGAAAATTTTCAATAATCCAAATATGAGATGATATAGTTTGGATAAGTGGTTTGACAGACAGAATTGAAATTGAAGGGACACATAGCTAGAGAAAGATCTCTAAGATTTGTATAATGCTGGTATATTGGGGATTAAACAGGGAGGAGTAATGGATAACTCAATTATCTTTGTATTTGTCTCAGTATAATGGATACCTGCACAATGAAAGGATTGTTTGAGTGGGAAGACATAGCAGGTATTCCACTGAGAAGGTCAGTGCACAGAAATGTAAATCTGGACCTCTGGAAATAAACAAAACTGAATTTAGAAATGCTTTCTGGATACAAATAGTAAAAAGAGACTATCAAAAGAATGAATTCCCAAGAACAAATGGAGAACGAAGGAAAACAAATTTCTATGGGAACAATACTCTACAATCTATATCTTTTTCCTCACAAAAATTATGAGGGTAGTCTATTTTTTAAAACTGACTTTTGTATTGATTGACATAGGAAACTTCTGATATAAATTGACACCTATTATTCTGAAATGTATAACTTGAGAGTTTCCTGGGTTATTGTTTTGACTTGCTAAGATCAGAATGACAGTATATATCAAATGTTGGATTCAAACTCATGTCTTTATCTCTCTAAGATTGAATCTTGGGGGAAGCTAGGTGGTGCAGGGATAGAGCACCAGCCCAGGAGTCAGGAAGACCTGAGTCCAAATCTCAAACACTTAAAAATTGTCTAGCTGTGTGATCTTGGGCAAGTCCCTTATCCCCATTGCCTTAAATAAATAAAAATTTTAAAAATAGATTGAATTTCTTTAATCATGTGCCTTATTGTAAAATAATATATATATTATTTTACTATATACATATATATGTGTGTGTGTGTGTGTGTGTGTGTGTGTGTGTGTGTGTGTGTGTAGTGCAATACTAAATATTTTCTCCATTTTATAGATAAGGAAACCAAAGTCCCAAGCAGTTGTATGACTTGCTCCTGTTACAAGAACTCTGTGAATATATTTATGGAACTTGTTTCTTTATTTTTGATCTTCTGGTATTATTATTTAACATAGTTGAATTCCTATATATTTTACTTTTTGCATTTAGAATCTTTTGAGAAGAAATCTATAGGCTTCATGAGATTGACCAAAGAGAGACATAACACACAAAAGTTAAGAATATTTGAGATAATGTCATAAAACTATTTTTTGAAAATAGTTGTATTTAGGGCGGCTAGGTGGCACAGTGGATAAAGCATCGGCCCTGGAGGGAGTACCTGGGTTCAAATCCGGCCTCAGACACTTAATAGTTACCTAGCTCTGTGGCCTTGGGCAAGCCACTTAACCCATTTGCCTTGCAAAAAACCCCTAAAAAAACCCCAAACAAACAAAAAGAAAATAGTTGTATTTAGAAGGAAATGTTAAAGATAATGTCAAATAACAGAAATGAATTTAAAAATAAAAATTGAAAATAGAATAGAGGTGGCTGTCTTTTTTAATTGACCATAGGGTTTTTAAAGATTATTATTTTTTCTGCACATTTTTATTGTTGGCCATTTTTAAGATTGTTTAATGGTATTATAGCCAGTTAAAAGTCAGGGAGGAACATGAAAGAATTCATGTTAAAGACTAATTCTGATCCAGAAGAAATTTTGGGGTCAAAAAAAGTTTAAATATTGCTGCGATTAGCAGAAACTAAGAAAAAAGAAGAGTAAATGCAGTTGGAAGTCACTGATCCCTATGCAACCTAAACAGCCTAAGCAATCTACAACGCCATGAGAGGATGAGTTGTAAGGAAAGATATAGGGGCAACATCAATGACATAGGCCATCATGAAGATCATGAACTCTAAGAAACGGTATAAGAACAAGAGAGGTTATATGGGGAAAAGATTAAATGCTGTCAGACTGGGGACAGAGATCATTGTTTCCTTGACTGGGGCTTTTCCTTACCAGGGAGGGGAAAAGAAATTTACTAAGAGCTCATTGACTTCATCTCAATAATTTGAACAATGGGATGGAGGTGAGGGATATTGTCTTCAGCAATATTAAATGTAAGATACATAGTCAATGCAGAGGTAACATTTTTAATAATAATTATAAAACATATTTCATTATCCAGTGTTTCTCTTACTTTAGTATGTTGATGCCAACTGTTTTTAACTGTGAAATCTTAAAATAGCCAAATTATTGATATTTTTAAGTTATTGAAAAGAATATTCATTCTCAACTTTGAAAAAAAATGTCCCTATTGGTATTTTTATATGAAAAAGTTAAGCTGAAGCAAAGAAGTAATTGGTCTTCTCAGTTAATTAAAACATATGAATTATGTAGAGATGTTCTCACCTTTTTTATAAGAAAAAAGTTAATAGTGCATAAAAGTAGATAAAATCATTTACATGGATAAAGATCCCCACCTTAGTAAAATTTCCAAAGGAGAGTTCATTTTGTGAACAGTCTTGACTGCCAGAGAAAAAGGTTAGAATTTATTTTTTAGGTTTTTGCAAGGCAATGAGGTTAAGTGGCTTGGTCAAGGCCACACAGCTAGGTAATTATTAAGTGTCTGAGGTGGCATTTGAACTCAGGTCCTCCTGACTTCAGGGCCGGTGCTCTATCCACTGCACCACCTAGCTGCCCCAAAAGTTAGATTTTTTTACAAAACTCACATTCAAATGTTCCTATTATAATTCTATCCAATTTCTCACTGATCATTCTCAATGTTATTATTGTAGAGATGTAATATCAAAGGAGTAGAATAGTGTAAAAATTTTAAGAAGAGAAGTTTCCTTTTTAGCTTTCTGTGGAAAGAACAATTAAAGATATATATTTTATGGACAATTTAACACATATTACCCTCCAATAGTAACATTTTGAATGAATATTGATAAATGAAAATTCTTTTACTACTAGTGAGTTACTTATGTCAAAGCAAATTTTAAAATGGTTGGAAGAGGATAAAATTTAATATCCTACTTTCACAGTATTTTAAGCTAATTAAAATGCGGCTAGCATCTTTCCAAAGTGCTTGATTGAATACCAAAAGATCCATACTTGCACAAATTTAAAACTAACTAGTTAAGTATTTTGTTCAAATAATAATTTAGAGCTCACTTCAGAGTTAAAATTATTCATCAGTTTTGAATGCAGCTCATGATAGTTGCAACATACAAAGTAGAGGACATATAATAATTAGAAATGCAACATGAAAATGCCTTATCTTTTCTGACATATTTAAATTCATTTATCACCCAATATCATAATATATTTTTCCAATATTTTCACTGTTTTTACCTCATTTTTTTAATTATTGAGACTGAAGCAAAAGAGAGGAATTGTTACTCAAAATATACTAGCATTAAAATACTTATATTTAGAATTTGAATTATTATCAAAACTGTCAGTTTGTCACTCAGATGGTTGACTCTGCCATATACATTACACAAAACAAATAATAGATTATTACTAACAAAAATGCGCAAAACATAATTTTAACTGGAAATCAATTTGGTTTTTAAACACAAAAGTAAGAATTCCTAGAGAATCACTGGAGTGACTGACCCGTATAATTTGACATTTTCTAAATAGGCTTTTATTTGCATTTCATTAAGAAATAAATAATTGCTATGCTGTCACACAGTCTCTACTTATACTCATTGATGATTTCCTTTGACAGTATGCCATCTATTTGATAGGCAACCTAGTATTGTATAGGAAAAAGTTCTGACCTTGCAGTGAGGAAGATTTTAAATTAAATCTTACATCAAACACTTGTTTGCTATGTGATTAGAGACTAATATCTTAACTGCTAGGAGCCTCCTTTCCTCAACTATTAAGTGAGCATGATAAAAGCACCTATAGAAGGAAGTTACTGTGAGGATAAAATGAAATAGTATTGATAAAATGCTTAAGAAACATCAAAGTACAAGGTGTTTATTATTATTATTATTATTATTATTATTATTATTATTATTTATCAAATATAGGAAGACATGCATTTTTTTCAAATTAAATTGACCATTTGGGGTTTAAGAAAGTACTTACAATGATGTATGTGGCCATTATATGTAAGGATACATAATTTATCAAAAACATTGTATAGATTTGCCTTTGAGATTTTATTTCCTTTTGTTTAAGAATACAGTTAGCAAGCAATATTGGGTACTTGAGTAATAAAACTGCAAGAATAATATCCATGATAATTTCTTTTTTATGATTGAGTGATTTTTTTTTGGCTTTTGCAAGGCAATGGGATTAAGTGACTTGAGCAAGGTCACATAGCAAGTAAGTATCAAGTGTCAGAGGTCACACTTGAAGTCAGGTCCTACTGACTTCAAGACTAGTGCTCTATATGTAGTACCACCTAGCTACCCCTGATTGAGAGATATTTTTGCTTCAAATAAAATTGCTTTGAGTGATTTAGAGGCATACCTAATTGGATATATTATAGTAAGAGCAAAGATAGAGATTAATGAGTTGGAATAGTTTATTCATGAATATACTATTTCTAAAAAACACAATACTTTTAGCTGTGACTTTGTAATTGTGTCTGGTAAAATTTTTGTCTGTCTCTACCTTCTGTTCTACTCCTCTTGTTCCATACCCTCTCATTCCACAAACTCTCTCTGAATACTGCCCATGGCTGGGGCTCCACATATGATATTATATTATATTAAATATATTATAGAAAAGGAACAAAATATCACCAAGCACAACAAATGCTCTGATTTAACATTTTATATTAAGTATACTAAGATATAATACCAAATATTAGTGTGTTTCTTTTCGGAGAAGTTTTAAGATACTGAATATCTTTGATACTTTTCTTAACCTTTTTTAAATTTTCTAACATAACATATATATGATATGTGATAAATTTATTTTTGGATAATAAGAAGGCAAAATAAAATATTACATAAAAGAGGAATATTAAAAGTACAATACTATCTTTATAAATATAATTAATAATAATAACAATGTAGTTTATGACTGTACCTATGATTTCATTACCATGTTGAAATATCTTAAGTAAAGAAACTGGATAAATAAAGCACAATTTTAAAAAATTAACAGATAACAGGTACTACATCCTGTCAAAAAGTAGTTTTAGGAATGGAATTAACCTTATAATTCATGTGGTCTACTGTTTATAGGCAAGAGAAATGAGGACCAAAGATACTAGGAGACTTCCCTAAGTTCCCTAAGTTCAACCAGGTTTTAAGTAACAGAGGACCTGAGTGTCTCTCATGTATATTATGTGACCTTGGGCAAATCCTTAAGCTCTCAAACTTTAAGACAATAGATTGATGTGAAATGCTAATCTTGGTTACAAGAATTTCAATATTAGGGATTCCTTAAACCAATAGGGTCATAGATCTGGACTTCCACCCCCCCCATTCCTCCCCCAAAACTCTACTTGGGGGCAACTTTTATTTAGAGTTTGTTTAAAAAATAATTTCTTCATATGTTTATTCTAAATTAGAGCTTTCTTATTCATTGATTCAATAATCCCATTTATAAAGATACTATTAATGTGTGTCAATGAGAAAAATCACAAGAAAAAATCTTTTAAGATTGTAGTTTGGTCTATTAAGTCTTTTCTTAAGTAATAAATAAGCTATAAACAATAGTACTAAAAGCACTCTATAGATCTCAATTTCTGTCTATGACTATGTATAGTATTATAGTTGTATGTGTATATGTGTGAAAGTGACCTTATATTTTCTTGTTTCGTGATTATTTGATGTTCAAATAATTGGAGGATCATTTAATACTTATTACTACTTCCAAGAAACCTAGCATAGGTTAGTATAGTTAGACATTTTGTGATAGATGTCATCTTTCCACTCTGAAAGCCAACTACCCAGACATTATCTAATCATAGGGTAAAATTCATTGTACAGGTGAGACTTTTTCCTGAAAACATCAAACCAAAGCCCACCTATGTAGATCCTTACAGAATATTCCTTTTCTAACAGTGGTCCCTTAGGATTATGAAAATTTTCATCTAACTTGCAACTAAACTCTCCTGACCATGATGTTTCCATGAAATGAAATGTGAGCTCTTTGAGACTGTCTTACTTTTCTGTTTCTCTTCAATGACTTGAGGACTTCGTACAACCTAGGTAGTTCCTTAATGATTGTTTAATAACTTATTGCTTGGTACTTAATAAGCATTTATTAAAATTATTTTCCATTGCATTTCATACTCAAGTATATAAAATGGGATCACATATTCTGAGTTTCAAAGTAGCTCATCAAGAAATGTTTAAGGGCTTTTGTGTAATATATGAAACTAGTTCCTTCCCTTCCTATTGTGTGTGTGATTTTTTTTTGTGGAATTGATTTCAGATACAACTGATGAGAAGGGTTTGAAGTTTAAGAAATTTTTTAACTTTTAGGTAGATTTAGTAGGTAAATTTGGTTTTTTAACCTTTTAGAAAGGTGCTACAGTTCATACAAACATTACCCTATCAAAAAAAAAATGACACATTCTTCCACTGTTAAAAATATAAGCTAATGTAAAGTACTCTCCAGGACAGAGAGTATTTGCATGGTAAAGGGGTCTCTCACAGTTCTATGTTTCTTGTAGATTGTTCGTAGTTTGTTTATTTGTAGATTGCTCAAAAAGTTCCCTTAACCATACTGTACCTATATCCATATTTCCATATTTTCTGTTGAGTAAACTTACCACCAGTTTATTCTGAGGATATGATTAGAACATCAGTGGAAAGTTGGGTAACTACACATTCTAAAAGACATAATTTTATTTCATATATATATATAATATATATCTTATCCTAGAGATAAGAATTGTCCCCATTGGAACTAATGAGTCCATCCAGAAAGAAGGCAAAAAAAAGAAGATATAGCAAACCAGCATACAGCCACAATCAAGAAATTCAGGCTTCACATTGAAATGCAATGAAATACTTGTGAATCATAAAATTCATTAAGGTTCAGATTAAACACTATTAATTCAAAGGGGTGTTTCTCTCTTCTACCTCCACATATTAGGAACCATTCTAACATAAATAAAATATGCTACTCCTTCCACAACCCAGGGTTGTTGTAAATAAAATACTTATATTCATTTAAAGTAGCTTCATCCCTCCTCTTAAGGGAATTCATTACATAAGTCTCTCAAGTATAAATAGGGATGTTACAACACCATATAGAATAGGAGTCTTCTTTGTAGTTCTCATTTTGTTCAGAATAGAAAGAACCACTGTCTCATGATATGCTTTTGCTAACACTCATATATGTTGATGATCAGTCATGTTCTTTTTCACCAAGTATTTCAAGAGATACAACCCGTGATCTGTTTTGAAGTAATGCTATCTTTCTGTCTAACATGACAATAGGCACAGTAACTACTTTACATCACTCCCAGAGTACCTATTTGTGTGGACAAATTTATTTGCCTGATAAGACTCTGGAACTGTCCCAATATCAAGTTCAAATATCTCCAGTTCATCTGCAAAGGACTCTATGATTGCATTTAACTGGTGTATTCACAAATAAAACCTGATATTACTAAGATATGATACCATTCAATTGATGAATTTTAATTTCATTATTATATTTGTGATGTAATCAAACTATTTTTTTCTAAAATAGTTAGAAAGGGCTAGAGAACAATTACTTTTGCTATATATTTATTTTTCATATCAAACTCTTATCCTACAGAGTCAGTAAAGTTCCCTCCTTATCATACTGTGAATATTCTTCATTTGTATCTAAAAACATACAGACACAGGATTGCATAACTGTCCATGCAATCTCCCCAAATTCATTTCCTTTGTTTATCCCTTTTAAACTTCAAAATTAACTACAAGGTCATCACCCAAAGTAAAAAAGCAAATATTCTAAGCCAAGTCTAACTCATTTCACTGCAATAGTTCATCCTCAGGATTAGGACACCTTGAAAGGTCCCAAATTTATAAAATGGAATAAAATAATTCTCTTTACAATAAAGTTAAAAGAATACAATTTACTCAGTCCAAAAATGTTACTTCCCTCCACTTTCACATCCTACAAAACAACAATACTGAGTCAAAAATGTATCTCACAAATCTCTAGGGGCTCTGTCAATCCTCTAGTACACCAAATTCATACAATTGATTATTTTTATACTCCAGGCAATAAGAAAAAAGCATGTTAATGTTCAATCTCCAATTTTCCATGCCAACTCTACTCTGGGTATGGTCTCCTTGCCCACCTAAAGGGAAAGAAGATGACAACAATGTAACACCAAACCTCAAAAAAATGAAAACTGAATATAAGCCTTTAAGAGTTAGAGAAAAAGGAAAGAATAATACAGGAAAAAGTGGAAAAGGAAATGAGAGTAAAATTGGTGGGGGGGAGAATGACTTGGCAAAAGAGGCACAGAAATACACAGAAATAAATTCCTTTATAAAAGATAATTGACCAAATGGTATGAGAGGCCCAGATATTTGTGAAGGTAAGAATCTCTTAAAACATTAGAAATGATCAAAAGGAAAAAGAAGTACAAATGTTTTCTGGAGGAAATAATCCCTTGATAATTTAGAATTGTGTATGTAGAAGATATAGAGACATCAAGAAATAATAAAATAGAGTCAAAAGAATGGAAAAAAATGAAGAAAAATTTAAAAAATCAGAAAAACACTGATTTAGAAAATAGATAACAAGACACTTTAAACATTATTGAACTATCTGAAAGCCATCTCTTATTTCAGCATATTTTACTGAAAGACTGTCCTAGTATTATAGCTCTACAGGGTAAAATAGAAATTGGAAGAGTCTCCTTATCATCTCTTAAAAGAGATCCCCAAATTTAGAAATATCAGGAATATCATAGTCAAATTCCAGAGCTACCAGGTCAAAGAGAAAATATAGCAAACAACCAAAAAGAAAGTATTCAAATATGACAAATTTATACCATCAGTCAAAATTACACTAAATTTGGTAACTTCCACAAAAAAAAAAAAATCTTTGATCTTGGAATATGCTATTCCAGAAGGCAAAGCATGTAAGATTACAATAAAAAAAAATCACCTACCCAGCAAAATTGAAATTTTCCTTCTGCCAGAAGGGAGAAAATGGATATTTAATGAAATAGAAAACTTTCAAGTATTGCTGATGAAAATAATAAATAGAAAACATGACATTTAGACATAATACGTGAAGCATAAAAAGGGAAACAAAGAGAAATCTTAATGACTTATAGGATTAAACTGTTTATCTTATAACCTGAGGACATTATATACATACATATATATATATATATATATATATATATATATATACACACACACACACACACACACACACACACACAATTCCTAAGAATTTTATCATTATTAGGGTAAGTTAGAAGAAGTTTGAATAGACAAACCATGAGTATGAGTTGATTATGTAAGGAGGATTCAAAAAAGCAATTGAAGAAGGAAGAAAGAAGTACATACTTGGAGAAGGGGGAAGGGAGGGGAAGAATGCGAAAAATCATTTCACCTAACAGAGGTGCATAAGATACCCTTTGATATAGCAATACAACTACTATGTCTGTATTCCAAGGAGATCACAAAAAAGTGTAAAAAACACACATACAAAAATATTTATAGCAGCTCTTTTCATAGTGGCAAAGACTTGGAAATTGAGGGGATGCCTATCAATTGGAAAATGAATAAATTGTTGTATATAGTTTGATGGAGCACTATTGTTTTATAAGAAATCATGAGGGATGGGACTTCAGAAAAGTCTGGAAGGACCTGTATGGACAGATGCTGAGTGACATGAGCAGAATCAGTAGGTTTCACACTAACAGTAACATCATGTGATGGTCAATTATGATGGAATTGCTCATTTCATCAATACAAAAATCAGACAATTTTAAAAGATTTGTGATAGAAAATATCATCTGTATCCAGAGAAGGAAATGTGGAACTTGAATACATACTAAAATATGATATATTCAATTTTTCAAAGTTTTCTTATATATTTTTCTCCTTTTTTTGATATGATTTTTCTTCCACAGCATGATTAATATAGATATATGTTAAACAAAACTATCCACAGATAACCTATATTAGATTGATTTCTATAGGAGTGGAAGGAAAGAAAAAAGAGAAAAATGTGAAACTCAAAACCTTAGAGAGGAATGAGTGTTGAAAACTATCTTTGCATCTCATTGGAAAAATAAAAAGATGTATTAAAAAAGTAGACATATACAAGAAAATTTTTTTACAGTAGAGGAGAAAATAATGGTATGTATGTGTCAAGCAAAGATTGAATCTCACTCCTACTGGAACTGACACAAACAGGGGAGAATATATATATATATATATATATATATATATATATATATATATATATATATATATATATTATATCACATTATGATATATAATGTTATATGATATTTATATATATTTATAAATAATGTTAAGATATCTAATTAAAAAGAAAAGAAAAAATTGAATACACTTAATTCTAATGACTATTCTTGACCCAAGAGAAAAAGAAAGTTTTTTCGGTTTGTTTGTTTGTTTTTTTTATTCTCCAATTTGCTCAGCTAGGGAAGGTTGGAGGGGAAACTGATAGAAAGTGTTATCTGAGATATACATAAATAATCTTGATCCAAAAACAAAGATATGGATAAGACTGAGGAATCCAGAGAAAGCTTTAATATTTATCCCTGTTGGAGCTGACCCAGTGTTCTGGGTTGTTGAAATATTATTTGATACATTCTGACTTTGTCATTCAGAGTGTTAGTCTTCCTAGCTTTGTAGTATCTAAATATTTTGTTAACTGTCATCCAACTCATTGAAATAAATGATAAAATACCATAAAACTAAATACAAACCCTTAAAGGTATCTATTAGTGATCTCATTCCATGGTAATATGGACAACAAAAAACATTCTTTGGAACCAGCATTTTGACCTATTCTGAAACTGTCTCACTATATCATCATCTCACCCACAACTATCCATCTTTTCCTAAAAAATAGGATGAAGGAATTTGTCTTATGAGTCAGTTGTCTTTTGGGGAGTACCATTTCTTATATTTTCCATTGACCCATAATTTTCTCTTTTTGAAAATATAATTAAATTCAATCTCAGAGTGACTTCGTGAAATTGATATAATTTTAAACAAACAATTTTGTTCAGTGGCTTTCTATGTATAAAGAAGAGAATACTCACCAATGTTGTCCATCACTCTCATTACTGATGGTCTGTGTAATATCCAGATGCAAATTGGTTCCAAAAGAGATTTTTCTTTTTAGTTTTTTGAGGTATAAGTTTGCAAATAGAATTCCTGTGATTGTATTAAAACCTGAAATAGTAAAGAGAACCTTATTATTTACAGTAATTCCAAAGAACTGGACCTAAAGGTCTGTAGAAGAAAAGTTAGTATGTTTATATGTTCATACATACATATATATATGTATATATATGCATATATATATATATATATATATATGGAGGGAAGCTAGCTTGAAGCTTAAAGAAAGAGTTAAAGCTAGCTTGAAGTATTTGGGGAATTATATATATATCCTTGATTCCCCCTTGTTCCTGCCTTCCAAAGACTGATCTTTTTAAATACTTATTTTCTATCTTCAATGCTATATGTAACTGAAAAGATTCAAAATCAGAATTTGACCCTAAAGGATATGTCCAGGAAACCCAAAATGGATTGATTAATAATTAATGTGATTCTCCCATATTGTGGAATCAGAAGAGTGCTTTTACTATATTTTGGATGTCCATGGAAGATAAGAACCAATAAGTATCTTGGTGGTTGAAGATTCTGAGTTTGAATATATTTTGGAGCTATTTGAGTTTGTAGAGAGGATAGTTATTTCTCTCTTCTCATTTTTATCTGATTTAGTTTGAAAGATATAATTTTTTCATTTTTTCATAAGTTCACAATAAAAATGAATCACAAATTAGGGATAAGAAATGAAATATACAAGTGCTATCAAATTATAGAAGTCAATCAGAAAAATTTTTGTAATTTCACAATATTAGATCTATAAAGTACAATTGTGTCAGGTTGCTCTTGCTTAGAGCAATCTTAAAGAAGAAAAATAATATGAACTAATGTTTTGTGATATGTAGAACTGATCTTAGAGACTGAATATTTCTCTTAGCCACATTATAAGTTGAAGTTTAAGCATTTAGTGAAACCATGTAAAACATTCTCTAGATTCTAGAGTCTAGTATATCTGCCTAAAATCTGCTGTTTGCTTTTAGTCTATCTTTGTGTGCTTAAATTTTAGGGAAGTATTTTCACAAATTTTCCCCCATAAGCATGGATTACTGGAAGCAATTTTCAGTCTGCATGCAATATGAATACCTTTCAAGTATTTAAATTGTGTATAGACTGTACCAAAACTCCTATGAATACTGCTCCATTGTTACTTTGAGAGAGATTGTTTGATCCCAGTGGTCTCTAGCTTATTAGTCCTGGGACAAAAGAACCAAATTTGTGCATGTCATTTAATCTTTCTGTAACATGAGTAAACCTTCATGGAACATATTGTCTTTAACTCGAAAAGAATCAGGAAAAAAAGAAACAGGGAAGATTGGTAGCAAAATTAGAAAGTATATACTTCTCTTCTAGTACTGAAAAGAACAATGTTTTGGAAACAAGACATAATCTCAGTGACATATTACTCCTTTGCTTTTCCCCCCTAGAAAACAGATGCTGGAATATAAAGTAAAGTCAATGTGGTGTGCTGGATCTGCTGAGTCTGAACTAATTGGCCTTTGTACTGTGTAGAGGGCCATGGGACAAGTTATGACTGCTATTATTAGCTATTAGTTTGAGAACAGGAATGGTAGAAATACCTCCTTATCCCATGAGTGATGAATAGAAGTTGATGAAGGAGCACATTTGGCCTCTGAAGGCAGGGAGGGACATCTGAAAAATTACAGCTATCCAAAATGTAATTGGTTATAGTGAGTTTTGTGTTCCCCCTCAATTGAAGGCTTCAAGTGAAATATTGATTACTTCTTGGGAAAGAATATTGTATAGAATATTGCCATTCAGACATGAATAAAACTATCTGGTAAATAAATTCACATTGAAACTTGAGAGTTTGTATCCTTATAAATATCATATGCTCATTGAATCACGATCCATAAAGTTGGAAAAATCATATATACATAGACACAGGGGAAAAATTAAGTGCAATATTTGAACATGTATAATACACATATTTTAACTAATAAATATGAATTATGATTGAACTTTAGCATAATATTCTTTATACATTATTGGATTATCTATCTTTAAACATTTTAGATTAGCTTTTCCCCATGTAAACATTAGAATGTGTACTACCATATATTGTCTAACTAGAGTTATTTGTTTTCAAATTAAAGTATTTGAAACTATTTCATTTATGTGCACTCTTAAGTAAATTACCTGTGCATATATGTACATTTATCTCTGCAAACTAATCAGTGAAAATACATATTGTATTATCTCCTTAATTACATATATTTAAAATACTTTATACTAATTCCATTAAAAATAAATGAGATAGCCAAGAAAGTTTATATTAGTAATGTTTCCTAAGAAAACTTTTATTTTTAAGGTGTTTTAAATATTCCAAGACTATTTAAATAATACTAAAATGTTTAAAGTTATGACTAAAATAAAAATATTTAATTTCTGTTAGTATTCTTAAAAATAGAAGTTGTAAAAAAATAACTAAGTAAACGTACAGAAAAAAGTAGAGATAGTTACATAGATCTATACTTGTTTGCATATATCCCTTACAAAGAGTGACAGACATTCTAAACTAGTAAATGGAAAGAAAAAATGGAATGTCTTTCTAAACAGAGTATTCCAGTAGATCAAAGAAACTGTGGTACTTATTGGATATGGGAATATTTTTTTTAAGGACAAAA
The DNA here is from genome assembly GCF_037893015.1 of Macrotis lagotis. Taxonomy (NCBI): domain Eukaryota; kingdom Metazoa; phylum Chordata; class Mammalia; order Peramelemorphia; family Peramelidae; genus Macrotis; species Macrotis lagotis. The sequence goes on from NC_133658.1 coordinate 525,170,018, forward strand.
AAAGGGGTTCTTTTTCCCACAACTATTAAAGTGAACTTTACTTTCTTAGAACAGGTTAGGATAATAGTCACAATTATGTTTTAATCATCACACTGTCTGGACATTAGTTTATTATTAAAATTTATGGAAGACTATAATGAAGTAGCATGGTAGTATTTCTTTATGAAAGCACCTATACACCATAAATATAAGAGTATGAAGAGACCTCAGTAATCATTTACTTCAAATATCTTAGTTTAAAGTTGAGTAAATTGCAACCTAAAGAAGTAAAATGACTGTCATAAAGCTAACTTCAAGATGACAGACCTTCCAATAAGGATGTTAAAATATTGTTTCACAAATATGAGCCATCACTGTTTTCATATGACTTTTATCTGACTTCCAGTTCAGATGGCTTTAATTACACCACATTTTATAAACTTCTAAAAGTCAATAGACAATGGTATCTAAATGTTAAAAGATAATAGACAAATGACTATGGTGTTGATACCTTATGCTTTTGGACTGGCTTATCTGTAAGAAGCAGTTGCCAACTCTGTTGCTACAATTACATGAAAAAAGTTTTTTGTTACTGTCTTAATTCATATAGGGCTCTTTTATTTTTCTAATTTACTTAAGCAAGTAGAAAATGTTCTAGAATCTAGATAATAGAAAAAAATAGAAAAATCATCTATTTAGCATCCTAAACCCTATTAATGTATTTACTACAGGATAGACTGCCCAATGTCAAATATAATAAATAGTATAAAATCTATCAAAAACTATTTAAGAATATGCTTTACCTCTTGAATTATGTTTTTAAAGTAAAAAATAGTAGTAGTTGCAATAGGTTGAGGGTGAAGAAAACTTGGTCCCATAATTTCTCTTATTTTTCTCTTTTGAAATATGTTTTTCAGAATTTGGCATTTTGTATCTTAACCAAAGGAGGCTGCTTTCTTTTTTCTGTTAAAAAAATACTTTATTTATTTACTTCATTATTAAGTGGTTGATCAATAAGGTTTTATAGAAGACCAAAAAAGCAGGGGAATTTCCATTATTTACATATGCATATGTTTTCAATAAAGTACTATGAATACTGAATGTAGATTTCAATATCGTTTTTGAGGACCTTAGAATATCCTATTGTTGACCTCATTCATGATTTGTTTAGGCTACAATGCTTTGACTGTAGAAAAGGCTGGAAGCACATATTTTCAGTAAAAGCTTTAATATTTCATTAAAGCCATTTTTCACTTGGACTTAATAGTGATAATTTTCTAAAGTCTTCTCAAATATACAAATGAATTAGTTAAGGGAAATAAGACAAATGCTGAGCAGAGCTGAAATCATTTTGTTTTCTTTGTTACTTTAAATTTCAAATTTAATAAAATAGAAATGTAGCATACTGTTCTCTAAGAAAAGAAGTTCTTGATTAGGCAGGTATAATATCATTTCCAATCATATGAGAACATCCAATCAGTTTCTTTCTTGGCAGTCTTTTATATATATATATATATATATATATATATATATATATATATATGTATATATGTATATATATACATATATATATATATATAACTATTATTGAATCTTATCAGTCTATTTTAGACTTTTAATCTCACTGATACCAGTCTGGCATATCCTTGTAGCATAGACACCTAAATGTCTAACTAGCTTGATTCTTTATTATCTCGAATTCCCAGCTTTAGATTCATGATCTTATTTTCTGCCAGAGTTATCTTCTTTATGAATAGACTGGACATGTCACTCTATAATTCAAAATTATTGAACTATTCTCTTTTTTTGTATGAAATCAGTACAAACTCTATATCCCATAATTCAAGAATTTTCCTAATCTATAAATAGTCTACCCTTCTCATTTTATCCCAGTATCATCCAGAAACTCTATTTTTTAGACTATTTGAATCAATAGAAGAAAGTCATCCATATCCCATGCTATTCCTTCTTCCTGGAGAGTCCTCAAGTATAGGTCTATCATTCACTTTAAACCCATCCTTAAAGGCCAGTTCAAATTCCACTTCTGCCTTCAATGCTATATACCGATCCCCCTAGTCAGTAATTACATTTTGTCATAAGACTTCATATTTTCCTTTATGCTTCATATATTTTGTGTTTTTATATTTTAGTCATAGTTTTTCTTAAAAGCTCTAATATGAACTTTATGCCCCATCCCCTGATGCTGCAGGCTCAAAAACATAAGGTCATTTGTTGAGTTAATTTGAATATCTTTGCTCAAGCATATTGTTTTTCTTTGTTATTTTACAAAAAAAAATTCCTTTTTCTTATGAACTTAACAAGCAAACATTATTTTTAATATAAAATAGCAGATTATTTATGAAACATGTACTTCTATCACCTAAAATATATATTAATTTTAACATGCTAATATCAAAATTGCCTTGTCTATTTCTACACTTGCTTCTTTTTTCTCATGGTATTTTTTTTCAGATTTCCTTGACATTTTTTCCCCCTTCCCCATATCTACCCAACCTTTAATTGCTCCCAAAATATAAAGGTATTGTAACACAGAAGTATAATCAAGCAAAACAAATAAACCCACTGACTGTGTATGAAAATTTCACTCCTTCTGTCCTTCACTTCTTTAATCAGATTTTTAGTTTTATCATTGTGCTGCTGGAGTTGTAGTTGGCCATTGTATTCAAATGAATATTAATATCTTCTACAGTCATTTTTCCTTACTGTGTTATAGTGACTATATATACTTTTCCCTGGGTCTATTCACTTTGCCTCATTTTGTAAATGTCTTCATAAGTTTCTCTGATTCCATTATTCTAGTAGCATCTTACAATAGCACTCTGTTAGTTCAGATTTAATATTGGGATGAAATAGGGCAGTTACAAATGAATGAGACATTAAATAACTAAAAGCAAGAGATTTACTTAGTTCAACAGAGTAATAATATGCAACTAGTATATTGAAGTGTCTAACTTCTATGCACATATCCACATAAATACACACAAACACATATAATCAGTATATCATGATATGTTGACACATATGATCTTCACAGAGCCATCAAGTCAAAAAGTCCTTGATCTCCCTTGGGTGGAAACTTTATATCCCTAGGTGACCAAGAAACCACTATCAACATAGTCTTTTCTTAATCCAATTTGAGGTTGGACATGACAGGGGAAAGTCTAGAAGATACTAGTCTTATTGCAAATAATTTTTTATAATTTCTTATGGCAAAATGATATCCCATTTCATTTAAACACGTATACGTGTGTATTTGTGCACACCATCATTTGTTCAGCCAATCATTTCTCATTTAATAAACATATACCTTTTCCCTAGTTCTTGCTTAAATTAATAAAAATACTGCTATAAGGGCAGTGTGAAGGCAGAATTTGAGAACTCCAACTACCCAAACCCCCAAAAAACAAACAAAGGATGGCTCTGCAGCAAGAATCTGGAGAAAGCTGCCTGCACCCCCAGAAATGGTAAGGGAAGTCTGCAGAGATTTCTCTGCTCTCCTTCACAGTAAATCATGAAAACCAAATCAAAGCTTGGTGAAAGAAATACAAAAAAAATACTGAAGAAAATTATATGTTAAAAACCAGTTTAGACCTAATGGAAAAAGCAAAACAAGGCAAATGAGGAGAAGAATGCCTTAGAAAACAGAATTGCCCAGCTGGAAAAGATCAAAAAGCTCTCTGAAGAACATAACTCCTTCAAATGCAAAATGGAATTAATGGAGGCTGATGGCTTTGGAAGAAATCAGGAAGAAATAAAATTCTGCCAAAAAAAAGTTAAAAATTAGAAGAAAATGTGAAATATCTCATTGGAAAAACAACTGACCTTGAAAACAGATTGAGAAGAGATAATTTAAAAATTATTGGGCTATCTGAAAGCCACAACCAGGAGAAGAGCCTAGACTTCATTTTTCAAGAAATAATACAGCAAAATTTCCCTGAGACCCTAGAAGTTGAGGGTAAAAATAGGAATTGAGAGAATTCACCAGTCACCGCCTGAAAGAATCCCTAAAGAAAAACTTCCAGGAATATTATAGCCAAATTCCCAAACTCCCAAATCAAAGAGAAAATTCTAAAAGCTGCCAGAAACAGATAATTTAACTACCAATTCAACTACTGAGGCTCCATAGTCAGGATTACACAGGATCTGGCAGTATTTACATTAAGGGCTTGTAGGGATTGGAATATGATATTCCGGAAGGCAAAAGATCTTGGTTTACAACCAAGAATCAACTACCCAGCAAAACTGAACATCCTTTTTCAGGGGAAGAGATAGATTTTCAATGAAACAGGGGACTTTCAAACTTTCCTAACAAGACAACCAGAGCTGAACAAAAAGTTTGATTTCTAAGTACAGGACTCTGGTGAACCATAGAGGGAGTGGAAGAAAGGAACTAATTATGAGGAACTTGATGATATTGAACTGTTTGTATTCCTGCATGGGAAGAAGATATTGATAACTCATATGAACTTTCTCATTTATAAGAGCTGTTAGAAGGAGCATATATAGACAGGACATAGGAAGGAACAGAATATAATGGTATAAGATGGTAAAGGGATGGAGTCAATAGGTGATGGGGGAACGTACTGGGAGGAAGGAAAAGGAGATGAAGAAGCTAAGAGATTTCACATAAGAGTCAAAAAAAGCTTTTTTTTTTCAATGGAGGGGAGGAGGGAAGGCAAGAGGGAATGAGTGAGCCTTCATTCTCGTAGGAAATGGCTCAGGGAGGAAATGCCATACACACTTAATAAGGTGAGGAAATCTGTCTTGACCTGGAGAAGGATGGGAGGAAAGGGACGGGATGATGGGGAATTGGGGGAGAGAAGGGGGGAATAGGTGATAGAAGAGAGGGAAGATCGAGGGAGAGGGTACTCAGATGTAACACACTTTTGGACAGGGCCAGGATGAAAGGAGAGGGAGAATAGAATAAATGAGAGTGGGGAGAAATAGAGTGGAGGTACGGCTAGTAATAGCAACTGTGGGAAAAATGTTGAAGTAACTTCTCTGGCGGTCTTATGATAAAGAAAGTAACTCACCCCAGAGACAAAGCTATTGAAATGTGAACACAGACTAAAGTACATTTTTTTCCTCTCCCTCTCTCTCTATTCTTGAGGTTTCCCATCTTCTTAGGGGTGGGGGAGGGGGTTTATGTTTATTCTTATGTTTACTCTTATAACATTCAATTTACATCAATGTGTGGCATGGAAATAATGTAGAGACTGTCAGACAGCCTTGAGGTGGGGGAGGAGGGGGAAAATGTAGAATTCAGAGCCTTGCAAAAAATATTGGATACATATTACTATTGTATATAATTGCAAAACAAATAAAATGTTAAAAAATAAATACTGCAATAAATAATTTTGTAAATATAGGTCATTTCCTTTTATATTATGGCCTTTTTGTGTATATGCCTACTAAGGGGTTTGTTCATATAAGAGCATGCACAGTTATAGATGATTTTTTTTAACAACTCTTAAGTTGCTTCCCAGAATGGTTGAACTATAGTGTGCCAGTTTTCCTATCTTCCCATATACTCTTCAATAATTGTCATTCTTTATTTTTGCTAGTTTTGCAATCTTTGCCTCTCTGATGGGTGAGAGACAGAAACCTCACTTATATTTTACTTTTCCATGTATCTTGTTATTAGTAATTTGGAGTACTTTTTCCAAATAGTTGTTTATAGTTTTCCTTTCTTTTGAAAATTGCCTGTTCATATACTTTAACCATTTATTTACCCATTCAGGAAAGGTTATTATTTATATATATTTGTATCAATTCTTTCTATATCTTAGATATTATGCATTCATAAGATAAATTTCCTTCAAAGACGACTTCTTTTTTTCCATTTTCACTTCTAATTATAACTATTGATTATGTTTGTGTAGAACCTTTGACATATACAAATTAAAACCCATCAATTTAATAATCTGTTGCAAACCTCTCCCTTAAACAGTAAAGAACTCTTTTCTTCTTTAAATATGAAAACTGTCTCCTCTGTTCCTTTAATTTGTTTATTATAGGATCTTTATTGTATTCAGTTGAAGGTCATTGTGATATTTAATGAAATGAACTTACTTTATTTAGTGTATACTGTGTCGCTGATCATTTTCTAATCTCCGGAGAGAAACATACAGGTAAGCATGATAGTCCCTGCCTTCAAGAAGTTTAAATTCTAATTAAAACATATAAAGCAGGGAAAGAAAAATGGGTCTGAAGTACACAAGAGCAACATGACTTACCAATACTAGGAAGTAATATGGTTGTCAGATTCTAGGCAAAATAAGGCAGAAGCTTACCTATTAAAGTTGAGGATCTGAAAGATAGAGTTCAAAGGTAGGAGAGTGAAGAAACAAAAGCCAAAGTGAAGACAGAATGGTTTAGCAATGACATTTGTTTTTTCTTTCTTGACAAGCTAAATAGGTTTGAGTTTTACTGATAATATAAAGAAAGGCACATTTTGGGAGGAGTGGAAGGGGGTTATAGAGAGAGACAGGGAAAAGTATTCCTACTTTTCTAATTACTGTTTCAATTAATTTAGTTTCCTCTTTAGGATTCTCTGAGTAAATCACAATGTAATGTGTAAAAAAGTGATGTATATGTTTCCTTTTTTTCTATGTATTTAATTTACTTTCTTATTATTATACTTAACATTCCAAGAACTATGTCAAATAATAGTACTGATAATGGATACCGTTGTTTTTACTCTAATCTTATTGTAAAAGCCTTTGATTTTCTCCATGAATGTGTATACTAACTCATGGTTTTAAATAAATCCTGTTTAGGATTGTCAATTTGCTCATTTTTGAAAAAAAAAACTAACTTAAATGTCTATTGAATCTTGTTAAAAATCATTTCTACAACTATTCAGATAATCATGTCTTGTTAATTGTTTTGTCAGTAATATGGTCTATTAATATTTCCAGATTTCTCAATATTCAATCAGTCTTCTATTCTTGTTATAAATCCAATTGACCCTAGTATATTCTATGGAATCCTGCTAATATTTTTAACAATTATTTTTGTAATAATCATTACATTTATTAATCTATGACTTTCTTTGATTTTTCTCCTCCATATTATCTTTAATTATATTTGTGTCATATTAGGAACTTGGTATGGCTATTTTGGTCTTTGTGTATACATTTTATATTAAAATATCTGACTATTTTAAAGACATCATTTGCATATCCATCTTTTGATAGTACTTTTATTTTTGAAAGTTTCTCTTTGTGTCATTTAATTTCTTTTTCTGATACTGATTCATTTAAATTCTGGATTTTTCATTTTTACTATGGGTATATTACATTATCAAAAATATGTATCCATTTCATTTAATTGATTAGTTTGTTGATATTTCATTGAACAAATTGTGTTATGACAATTTCATTTATTTCCTTTTAATTTGTTGTGAATTCCCCTTTTTTGATATGGGCAATTTAGTTAGCTTTACTTGTATAAAAGTAGTTTTGTTTTATTTGTGATTTTAATAATACTTTTATTTAACAATTTAATTTTATTTATTTCTGATTTTCAGAATTTCTGTTTTTCTATTGATAGCATGTTTAAAATTGTTGCATTTGTACTTTTTTAATTTGTATGATATATTTCCATATGGGAAAATGTTGAATATATTAATTTATTTATGTGTTCCTATTTGACAAGCCTTTTCATCCTTCTGAAAACCAGTTTTCTTATCTTTAATATGTGAGCTATAGACTAGATGATAGAATAAGAAATAGATAATATCAACCTTGCTCACATAATATTTTAAAATATAGAATATTATTTATTAGGACAAAATTATTTTTAAATGTTTCTTTTTCATCATTTTTCAACAGAAAACAATGATATTTCATTCACTTCATCCATTGAATATGATTAGCTCCTCAAAGAACAACCTAGGAAAGGTCATTATTAACCCAGAACTATTGTTTGTTGTGAATTTTCTACTTTCCTTAAATCCTGAAATTGTTACTTCTCAGTCACAGATTAGACTGAGGAAGAAAATGAGCCAATTAATTGACCATATCATAGAATTTTAGAATTTAATGGAACCTAGCTCAACCAGTCCAGTATCTTCTAGATTTAAGGGGGCAGGGATGAAGTTGAGACTAAAGTAACTAGTGTTAAGTTCAGATAGCTCATTTGTGGTAGGAGAGCACTAGAACCCAGGAGAGTTTAAAAATGAACAAACAATTTCTAACATTTTTGCTTAGGTCTAGTATTTTAATTTAATATTATTAGTTAAATGTCTATTCTAGTTACTTCCTGCCTACATGATCATAATTTTGTTGCATTTCCTTTTTGAACTACTGTCACCTGCCTCCATCATTCCTCTCTATAAAGGTAAAGGAAACAGATTGTCCTGTGACAATCATGGGGTATTTCTATTTTAGTCATTACTAGTAAAATTCTTGCTGAAATTCTCCTGAAAAGACTGATCCTTCACCTGGAAGGTGGTCACCTCCCTGAGAGCCAGTGTGGCTTCAGAAAGGATCAAGGAATAGTTAAAATGTTGTTTGCTGCCTAATAATTCCAGGAAAAACTTCCAGAAGCATAACAGACAGTCAGTCTTATAAAGACCTTTTATACCATCATTTATGATGGTTTATGAAAAATTATGTCAAAATTTGGTTGTCTGAAGAAGTTTATCAGTTTCACAATGGCATGCAAATCTCAGGTTCTAGATACTGGATGATCCTCCTGAGATTTCCCAGTCACCAATGGAATGAAACAAAGATGAGTCCTTGCTCCCATAGTTTTTAGCATGATGTTTTCAGTCATGTTATCAAACACCTTCAATGAGGATAGCCTCAAGGTCAGTTAACAAACTGATGGCAAATTCTTCAACTTGAAAAGGCTACAAGCCAAGATCAAGCACCAACACTCCTCCACTTTGGTCTTGCCTTGTAGATGATTGTGCACTAAATGCAGCTTCTGAAGCTGAAATGCAACAAAGCATGGATTTATTCTCAGCTGCTTGTGCTAATTTTGATCTAACAATTAACACCAAGAAAGCCCAGGTGCTCCATCAGCCAGCACCACACCATCCATATGTGGAAATGTTGATTACAGCAAATGGAGAAGGTTTGAGTTCTGTGGATAAGTTCACTTACCTTGGCAGTGTCCTTTCCAGAGAGGTACACATTGACAATGAGATTGACACTCACATGGCCAGAGCTAGCTCTGTATTTGGGAGACTGTGAAAGTGTGTGAGAAAGAAGAGGTACTAAAATATCAAACTGAAGATCTACAGAGCCATTGTGCCAACCTCATTGTTATATGCCTGTGAATCCTAGACAGTTGACCAGGGCCATGCCAGGAAATTGAATTGGTTCCCTTTAAATTGTCTTAGGAAAATTCTGGCAGGAGAGGATACCAGACACTGAGGTCCTTTCTCGAACTGAACTGACTAACATTCCAACATTACTGCAGAGAGTGCAACTATGATGGACTGGCCTCATTATTCAAGTGAAAGAAGTACATTTGCCAAAGTCAATTTTATAGAGAATTCATGCACGTAAGTGCTCACAAGGAGGATAGAAGAAGAAATACCAAGACACCCTGAAGTCCTTATTGAAGAACTTTAGAATTGATTGTACAGCATGGAAGACACTGTCACAGGACCACCCACCATGGCATGCCCCTCATCAATGAGGGTGCTGCACTCTATGATGAAGACAGAATTGAAGCCCCACAAAGGAAATGTAATACCCCTAAGTTTAGAATATCCACCCCAGGTTTTCACATGGACTATATGTGCCCAACCTGTGATAGAGCATTCTGAGCTTGTATTGGTCTAATCAGACACAGATGAACGTGCTGTGATTTGTTTCATAGTAAAGTCACTTTGATCTTCTTTGATAATAGACAAGAACCAATGAACCACCTTCATCTGAATTCCATATTATGCACCTCATGATATTCCATATTATTAAAATTTATGATGTTGATGTATTTCATAAGCCTTGTCTACTTTCTGTAGCCCTTGACATTGGAGAATATTAGGAAAGTTGAGAATTAGACTCTTCCATTCACAAGGTACACTAAAGCTATTTGCCTATTTGTATAATAAAATGTTCCTTAGCTATATTCCTAATATGTCGTTGACTATCTTATAAAAGACTTTTTCAAAAGAAAGAGTTTCAGGGAGCATGATTTGATCAGTAATATTTCTGAAAATGTACATTAATCAATTATGTTAATATAAACTTGTTCTCTTTTGATGAATTTAGTAAATACAGAAGTGCAAATGAAGACATTTCATTTCCCCTTCTATATTGTCAAAGTATCTTTTAGTGAGTTGAATTCAACATAAAACTTCACAGAAAAAGAAAAATATGTTCAGTGTAGCACTCAGAGATGTTTATGCATTTGTCTGTTTCAAAATGGAAATGACATTATATTTTAACTCACAGAGTTTAGTTTGGGGAACAGAAAATGCCATCATCAGTCATTGAGTTTTGTCTTCCCTGAAGATGAGTGACCTATTTATGACATATTTAGGGGATATGTCTATGTTTGCCCGGCACTTTGGCCACAGTTACTTTCTGAAATTCTAAACTCATTATCTATGTATGTATGTATGTATGTATGTATGTATGTATGTATCTATATATCTATCATTTATGTATCTAGACATTGAAGAATTATTGTTTAGTTCACTTTACAAGTAACATATTTAATAGTTCCTGTAAAATTATCTGAGTAAATGAAAATTACAGATTATTTTTCCTACCCCTGTTTTTCTCCTTATCTACATAAAATGTTTCCCAAGAAAGAATAATCTATTTTTCTTGCAAGGAATACTCATGAAATTGATAATTAGAGTATCAGGGCATGATAGAACAGGAAAAAATATTGCATGATATACATGCAGGGGTAAACATTATTTTTCTTATTCTATATTCTGTAAATGCTACCAAGAAGTTTCAAGTGAACATTTTTATTATGTTACGTGCATCTGAAAAATATAAAATACTTAAGTGACTGACAAACTTGTATGTCCAACCATGAAAATATCATGAATTTCAGAAATTCACTGTGAAAGAATCTATTGGAGCTATAATGAATTGGTAAGAGAATCCATGCTCAAGTTCTCATTAATAATTATCTTTTGAGAACCATGATTTAATTGAAATGGCTAATGGGTTTAAATAATTGTCTTTCTATTTCTTATTTCATTATACTTCTAATCTGACACTTAAAACTTCTAAAGATATTTAGCCTGACTGCACTCTTAGATGTTTCAGGTCCCAGAACAAGGTTACATATCCTCTTAGGGGTTGTAGAAAAACACTAAAAATTTGGCACTAATTCTCTAATAGAATCATCTTGAGGTTGCACCAGAATATTTATATCCAAACTGACCAGTTAAGAATTGAGTTAGCCAGTCATAAGCAGCTTTCGGAAAGAAATTATTGTCTAATGAGATAAAGAAATATAAGTTAATACAAAATGTTCCCCTGGACTTTGGATGCTCATTGGATGCTCTCAAAAATATAGATTACAGTGGAAATCTAGTTTAATCTTAGAAAATACCTGTGACAAAGGGATAACTTTCAGCCCCCAATTCCAGTTGTTGAGTGGTCAAGAAATTCCCACTCAACATGAAATAATTTATTTACTGGATTTTTGGAAGATATGAACCTACATCCATCTGCCCTTGGCTCTCAAAACAGATTATTAGCTGATCGGGTAATGTTATCAATGGGAAGATGGGAGATTCAGCACCTTCATTGATGCTCAAAAAGTCTGCCTCAAGTCAAAGGAGATGAAGAAATCCAATGCTAAAGCTAAGAAATCTACTCCTCTTCTGATTTCTTTCTCCCTAGTAGTTTCTTCTCAAAACATTTTACTGTAATGTTCCCTTCAATTTCTAGAATTTCTCTAATTCTTTATAGTTTACACTTTCTGAGATATGACCAAGTTTTCCCAGCTTATCTAAATTCAGTATGCAATGTCACTCTGACTCAAAGGATATTTTCACACTCAGTTAAAAGCCTATGATTGATTACACAAGCAACATATTAGTCATTTCAAGTGGGGGTTAAGTAAGTTGATTGCTTTTGTCAATCATCTCACTATTAAGCTAAAATTTAAAAAAGGACAAAATAAACACAAAAAGTAGTGTGAAATGAAAAAAAAAAGCACTGGATTTTTGAATCAGAAAACCTGTGTCCAAATCCCTTCTCAAACACTAGTTATTTAACCATAGGCAAGTCACTTTGACTCATAAGTTTGGAATTGCAAAATGACTTAGCACACCTCTTCATTTTTCAGAGGAGTAAGCTGGAGCCTAGAAATGCTGAATGACTTTCTTAGGATAATTCTCAGAGTAAGATTCAAAACCAAGTCCTCTGTCTTCTGATCTAGTGTTATTTTCAGTGCTTCTTGGAGTCTTATTTTTTTCCATGTGTAAAAAAAAAAAAACAACCCACTAATTAATGCAATTTTCACTTATTATATGCTAAGGCATTCATTCAAGATTCAGATGCCATCTTCTAAATAATTTGGTAATGAGAAATGATCACATAGGCAGATATGTATCACCAATTTCTGGCACCTCTAAGTTAAATCCACTGTCTGGCAAAGTTTCACTTAAGCATAGGTGCAGGAACCAGTTCAGGGAGAACTTCTCCATTGTTCAATGATCATCCCAATTCCCAATATTGGACTTCCACTCTACTTCTAACTTGGAAAAAACCCTGCTTTATTGACTGGAAGCAAAGATAGGAGGTTAAACACTATCAGGAGACAAAGTATAGATGGAATAGACATGGGAGGAAGCACATGCCGTCTATGCTTCCACAGGTTGAATTGCGCAATAGAGCAGGGGCATAAAGCTGACTGCCCATGCATACTGCAAAATAAATGGTACTAGTAGATATCTACCTGGCAGGTGGTTGAGAGAAAGAGAATATACACTATTATTCAGAGATAAGAAGAGGAAAGTCACCAGGGCCTCAAGTCAGAGAGGGTAGTTTGTCAATGCTGCCATTAACAGAAAAATGCTTTTCAAGAAGGTGCTGACATTGCCGTTTAGATTATTAATTATTTTCCCTGAGGATGGAGGACCCTTTCATTATTTTGTTTTAAATCTTATTTGATGTCTTTTGGCACAGGTCTGATACACTGTATATGCAAAGATAAGAGTAAGAGATCTAGAAGTAAAAGTTAAAGATATGAGGATAGTATTGATTTCAATCAACATTATCTTTTTATTCTATCTTGATGAACAGGACTCAGATAGAAATGGTGATCTGAGTATAATTCTATATCCTAAAATTAATTTGTTTTTAATTTTCTGTACATTATAGCATAGGTGAATAATTGAAGAAAAATATTGGTATGTAAGCTCATCATCTGAAGATGCTTCAAAAGTATGTTTAGGTTAATTCCTTTGTGGAAAGGATAATGGGAATGATATGTACTTCATACTGCCCTCACATGATTTGATTTGTTCTTCTAAGTTTTTATATTTTGAAGGTTTTATTCAATTGTTTGTTTCACATAGCATAAAGATTATGATGATATCTGGCAACATTTATTATAATGATTATCTTTTAATTTTTTATGGATCAATATGTGTAGAGAGTTGTGGACAATAGTTTTATGGTGATGGTCTGATTGTTGTACAATTTGTTGCATTCTCAAGGCTTTTTTGGAGACTGGATTTTTATCAGTCCTCTGCTATACTGTGAAAGGTAGCAGTCAGGCTTTACTAACTGTTCTATAGAGGTGAAATTATTATAGTATATAGTGTAAAATTCCATAGTTGTTACTCTTTTCTTGTTCAGTGTCTTTGATATTATCTCCAAATACCCTATGTGTAAAAAAAAACAAACCCAAAACATTTTGGGGGCTAGTGAGGTATGAACAGGGTAGGAATGCATTGTGTGAGAAAAACTGTCAAGTACACGAGTGGTCAAATACATTTAGCTAACCTTCTCCTCCCCCCCAAATCTACTACTAGTTCATTAATTTACTATTTTACTGTGTTCAAAGTCAAAACATAAATTTTCATTCTCCTCCAAAAATAAATAAAATACTAAATATTTCTCATCAGCTCTGATGCTCTATACTGTTTTTGTTGTTGTTGATTTTCTTTTTCTTTTTTTTTTAATTTATTTAAGGCAGTGGGGTTAAGTGACTTGCCCAAGGTCACACAGCTAGGCAAATATTAAGTGTCTGAGGCCAGATTTGAGCTAAGTTCCTCCTGACTCCAAAGGCTGGTGCTTTATTCACTGTGCCACCTAGCAGCCTCCCCTACACAGTTTTATAGAAACCTAAGGAAATTCTGTTCCCATAAGATTTTTCTCCTCTTTATTCTGAAACCGTAAGTTCATAGACATCCAAATATAAATGTTACAGGTCATAAAATTATTTATTTTTGATTGATATTTTATCTTTCCAATTACAAGTTATGAAAGTTTTTCAACATTCATCCAATTCCATTTATCAGTTACATAATTTTCTTCCACCTTCCCTTCCTACCCCCTCCCCTCCATGACAAAATCTAGTTCATATTGTGTACATACATTTGTGTTTAACATTTTACATATTAGTCATTTTGTGAATGATAAATTAGAGCTAAAGTAAAAGAAATAAAACTATGTAACTGGAAGGAAAAACATAAGAGAAATTTTAAACAAAGCGTTCATTCAGATTCTGTGGGATTTTTAAATCTGGATGTGAATGGCATTATCCATAAAAGGTCTCCCAGGGTTGTCTTAGCTCTCTAAACTGCTAAGAGGTGCTGCATCCTTCATAGTTAATCAACTCACAGTGTTATTGTTAATGTTCTGCTCCCCTTGCTCAGCATCAGTTCATGTGATTAATCATATAACTGATTAACTATAACAAATAGCACCAAGACTGAGATAAATATTTCAACAATATGTTAGTTCTGAAGACAGATCATAGGTAAATTCACTCCAGTGTTGTTCAATTGGAAAAGATCCTGCTGGATTTAAATATTCAGCTAAAATGACAACTGCTGTTTTTTTTTTTAAACACTGGAACCACAATTGAATAATTCTGTTTTCCTTAGGAGAAAGTTTAAATTCTCTTAGGAATTCTCCTCAGAAGGTCCTCTCCAAAGAATAAAAATTAAGTTCAGTTTTTTCAGTGTTTCTTCTTCAAACTCTTTAAAAATTGATATTTAGCTAAGTCCCTCACAAACTCTTCCTCCCATGAAAGTATATTACCTTTCACATCCTTTTCCTCAATGAAGACAGACTTTCTTGTTTTTTAGTTTTTTTTGAAAGCCAATGGGGTTAAGTGACTTGCCCAAGGTCACAAAGCTAGGTAATTATTTAGTGTCTGAGGGCAGATTTGAATTCAGTATCTCCTGACTCCAGGGCCAATGCTCTATTCACTGAACCACCTAACTGCTCCCCAAAGAGATAGAATTTGTACATCTACTTAGGAGAATGCCTTTTTTTGCTAACTCATATCAACTAATCCAAAGACAATTATTTATTTAGTGTGCCGGATATTATTTTTCCTTACTAATGACACAATGATAGTAACCAAAGTTCTCATTAGAGGGGTTATTTAAGATGGATTTACACTTACCTAGTATAAATTGATCAATAAATCTAGGATTCTTAAGGATAAATATTCGGTAATTTCTGGTGGAGATGAGCAGGTTATCACACTGCCATACATTTATGTCTTGATCAGCATTGTTTAGTTCATGTGACCGTTCTGTTCTCACAGAGAGTTTTTTTTAATTCCAAACTCTCTGTTAGCTGTGCCTCATAGGTTCTATTAAGAATTAAACTATTTTAGGGATGGTTAGGTGGCGTAGTGGATAAAGCACCGGCCTTGGAGTCAGCAGTACCTGGGTTCAAATCCAGTCTCAGACACTTAATAATGACCTAGCCGTGTGGCCTCGGACAAGCCACTTAACCCCATTTGCCTTGCAAAAAATCCTAAAAAAAATTAAAAAAAAAGAATTAAACTATTTTAAGGGTGGCTAGCCTTGGGCAAGCACTTAACCCCATTGCCTTGAAAAATCTAAAAAAAAAAAAAAAAAGAATTAAACTATTTTAGATTATATCATAGATATTGGGTACCATATTCTGTAATTATTAATAATTTCTCCCCCCTCATCCTTGTTAGTCTTAAGAGAAATACTGTTGAATAAGACCTTATTTTGCTATTATCCCTTTATATTAAATGTACTTTGAGTTCTTATACAGGTTAAGTAATTATTTTTTATATTAACAAAAGTAATAGGATATATACTCATCAGTATATATATACTCATCAGTATCTTGGAGACAATTTCAGTATGATGGGAATGATATTTATTCCATCCTGTTCTCATATTAATTTGATTGATAGAGAGATATTTTTTCTCCATGTCTCTCTATTCTTCATATTCCATCTTCAAGATGGCTTAATTGCATATTTAACTATAAGGATTTTTTTTTAGTTTTTGCAAGGCAATGGGGTTAAGTGGCTTGCCCGAGGTGACACAGCTAGGTCATTATTAAGCATCTGAGTAGGGATTTGAACTCAGTCCTCCTGACTCCAGAACCAGTGCTCTATCCACTGCGCCACCTAGACTCCCCATTAGAATTTCTAAGTAAAAAGATTCTAACTTCTAAATTCATACATTATCTGGATTGGTACTACCTTCTGTTGTTGCAAGGAGTTGATACTCAATTATCCTATGTTTTGCAAAATTCAACTTTGCTAGTTCTAATTAAGCTAAGACTGTTTAGATTCAGGTATGATGATGAACTCTATCTTTCTTACAATTATCAATTAAATTCATCAAAAATTCACCATGTGCCAGAAAAATTGAGACTGAGGTTGTCATCCAGATTTACTGAGATTGTAGCAGTATATTTGAAAGAAATAAGATTTTTAGAAGTTGGGGAAGAACTGGAAGAAAATAACTGAGTTCTGTTTGAGATATGCTACGTTTGAGATGCTGATGGGACATCCATTTCAAGAGGTTTAAATGGTGATTTATATATGAGAAAACATTAAATTGGTGAACATTAAATGGTGAACATTAAATAAAACATTAAATGGTGATATATATATATATATATATATGAGAAAACAGGAATAGATACAGTAATTATCAACTTAAAGAGGATTATTAAACACATAGGAGCTGGTTTAAAAACTGAAATAGCATAGAGGATGAGATGTCCATGAACCAAACTTTTTGGGACAACTAATTTGTATGTAATATTGATGAAGATCCAGGATATGAGAAAGAGCAATTAGGCCGGAAGGAAAATAAACCAGAAAGGCAGCATCCAAAAAAAATAGAGTATCAAGGATAATTATTAATAATGTCAAAGACTGTCTGGGAGTTTAAGACTGAGAAAAGGGTATTGGAGTTGGCATTGATAATTTTGGAGTGAGTATTTTCAGTTGAATGATTAAATTGAAAGCCAAATTGTAGAAGAGGAAAGACTGTAGAATAAGGTTATGTAGATATATCTTTCTCAAAACAGCAATATTTAATGGTGATGATCAGATCAAGTGACTTTTTAAAGGATGGAAAAACAGATGTGTTTGTCACTAGAATAAAAGAATGTCAATTTGATAAAGAATGGGGAGAAAAATGGGCATGATAATATGGAGAATCTGCTGGAGAAGGTAGGAGAGAATAACATGTAAGGTACTTGCAGAGGAGTTGGACTCAGAAAAAAGACATGAGAGATAGTTTCTGGAAATACAATGTTATATGCTATATGTTAGTCAAGTAACATTTGGAATTTTGTTCTTCTCTGGTACTACAATGAAGCAATATCATTGATATTCTGGAGGGTAATCAAGTTGGTAAAGAACCTTAAACTCATACCAATAAAGATTAGTTTTTAAAAAAATAAAGAATATATTATCAGTTGAAGATTTGGTGAGGATTGAGGGAGTATAGAAAAATAATGTATTTGATAGCTGAAAAATTATTATATGCAACAGAAATTAGATTTTTTGTTTAGTCTCAGAGGATGGAAACAATAACTATGTAGAAGCTTAAAGTAAGCAAACTTGGGTTTGATGCCCAGAGAATATCTTTAACAAAGAAATATGACCCAATTGGAATAGATTGCCTAAGGAAATATCAGGTTAATCCTCCTTGAAAGAAGGTTGAATACTTGTTAGGGATGATATAATGAGGGGTTGGGGGGGAAAATTCTGTGATTGAATGACTATGATACCATGACTAACAAAATTACTGCCTTCAGGAAACTTGTATGCTGATATACAATGATGTAATATTTAAATCTTTGAAATTTAGGCTAAACTAAACTAAATAAATTGATAGGACTGGGTATTGTTTTAAAAATCAATTAGTAAATGGATTATAATTCACTTTTGTTTCATTTCTTTCATGATTTTGAATTTTCCAACTAGACATGATTTAAAATAGGTCTATACCTTCCTGGCAAACTTAGTAAATTATTGAAGGCACAGAGAGGATAAGTAGCTTGTTCAGGATTTCAAATAAGCAATGTGAGAATCAAGATCTGAATAAAGATTTTTCTTTACACAGAGCCTAATGCTATATGCACAGGAACACAATTTTCCTGTGTGTTAAAAACAAACAAAACTTTTTTTTGGTGAGGAAAGGCAGAAAATATACAGACTCCATAGAAAATGTACAATATTATCATAAAAAGGCAATTTCAACATTTCCATTCAGAAAACTTGAGTCTGTCTTTAATACAGGTATTTTTAAATGAAAAAAAAATGTGATATAAATGGAGATTGAATTTACCCAGATAGTTCTCCCCATTGATTCCAACATTTGCCCAAGATATTCTCATGCTCAGTTGCACTCAGAAATTGTAAAGCAATGAGAATTTTTTCACTACTACTCTTGAAAATATAATACTATCCCTTTATGTCTATTTCCATATTATGTTAAATGTAAGCATTCAGTATATTTTTTCCTTAAAATATCCACTGAAAATTTGCATGCATTGAGCTATTGAACTTCCTAGTTGTATGAGTTCCCTTGTTCTGATTTTTCAAAGAGTGGGATTAGTAAGGAAGGAAAGAAAAATGAGGGAAAAGGAAGGGAGAAGAAGAGATAAATGTTTTTGAAGGTAATCATACTCAGGTAGATTTGAATTTATGACTCTCAATAATGATTAATTGAATTATTTAAAGAACGTTACTCCTATTTGTTCATGTTTGAAATCATCTTTCTTTAAAGCTCTCATTTTAAAGATTTTATTATATGCATAACTTCATACGAAGCCATTTGGATGCAGAATTTATTGTTAGCAGAAATAATGTCCTTGGTTTAAGGTTTTGTCTTACATGCTGTTTCTCAGATTCTTCTTTAGTGAAAGTCAAGTATGTATAAACAGAAACAGGTTATAAAGACTTTGGTTTTTAATTTGTATTGTGCAGTAGATATGCCTGCCTGCTATAATTCATTGTATTGTAATGGTAATGCTGCAATTTGTATTTTAGCATTGTGGAAAATTATTTGAATAATAATTTTCAAAGTAGGCATGCAGTAAACGCTATTATTAAACCCCTAAATAAAATTCTGTGTTGAGCTACAAATTTCTGAGAGCTTTTTCTCCAATGGGAGTGCAAGGTATCCTTTATACTATGACTGTGGTTAAAGTAGAAGATAAAGATTAGTTGATAGTATAATTAGATACATTTGGAGTTGGAAGAAAGATAAGGTACAATAAAATTTTTCATAGGATTGCTAACTTGGGAAGATGTCTGTGGGAAAAGAGATTAATGATTGGTCTGTACTACTTCTAATAGATATACAATTCCAAGGAAGTAGTCATTGGTGTCGACCAGGTAGTTAATGTTCTACTAGTCTCAAGTTATTAGTTCCATAGTTAGTTGTCCTGAAATAAAATAACATCTAGCCAGCTAAATAGAGCTCACAGCAGTTAATCTGTCCCCTAAAATCACAATTGTTTATCTCACATGACTATCTTATGTTGGGCTAGAAACTTCAAATACTCTTTGTCTCAGTCAATCAAAAGGGAAGGTGAAAAGCAGGAACCAAAAGCAATAACAAAAATAAGAACAGCAATAAAGTTAATCCCAGGTGTATTCTAATAAAGCATTACCTCCCCTTAACCTTAACTCTCTTTCTATATTCTAACCAATACAGTATTTTTGTGACTAGGAATAGACCTCCAGACCTTGAGGAACCCAAAACATTTGGCACATTGGTTGACAATGTCAAGGATCTAAAAAGATTTTGACAGATTAGATTGAAGAGTTGAATCTAATCAGATGAAATCTAAAAGGTAGAAATGTAAAGTTCTATACTTTGGTTAAAAATTCAGCTTCATAAACTACCATGAGTTCTACTATTAGATAGCAACCATAAAATAATGTATTCAGAGAAGCAAGAGGACAAGGGAGGTGATAATCTCTCTTCTCAGATCATGTACCACATTCCATTATGGGTGGAACATTAAAAAATTGGAAAGCTGTAGCATAACCAAGGGAGAGTAACAATATTGAAGGTTTCAAGATCACATGAGATAAGAATCAAATAAAGAACTAGAGATGTTTATCTTGAAGAAGAAATATTTCATAGAGTAGATGTTAACTGCTTGCAGGTATTTGTAAAGCTGAAATATGGAAGAGATCATCTACTCATTCTGGAACAATACTTGGGAGTTGCAGAAAAGTAGATTTGGATTAGTGTAAGGAAAAATCGTCTAGCAATTAGTGATGCCAAAAAGTGCAGTTGACTAAAGCTCTGAGTTCCCTTTTCCTAGAGGGTTTCATAATAGAGTACTTCTTTTAAAATACTGTAGAAGTGATTCCTGTTCTATATGCTTCTACCAGATGATTTCTGAGATTTCTTTTTGAGTCACTGTCTTCTGTGGAACTACAAAGGCTTTGTTTCTAATTACTTTTCCCCTTTTAGAATACAATTTATAGTCAATTTTGCTCCATTTGAACTATATAAATTGTTTTGAGGCTTCAATGTTGTAAGGAAAACATAGGTATTATAAGTTTGAGATCTTCAGCTTTCTAAGAAGACTCTGTGTCCTATACATCCCAATGGAAAGTCCTACACAAAAAATATTGTTTGAAGATTCCACATATTATTATAATATAGATCTTATCCAGGAATATTAAATATTCCTGATAGTCCTATAATGACAAGAAAGGTATTATGATCTAGTGGAAAAATAAAAAGAAGTTACTATTTTTATGTTATCTTCATAAAACATTGCCATATTGTGGAACTTTCAAAGCATAATTACTTCAAAATGGTAAATTTTTATAGAATCAAGCATTGTAATCATCCCACTGTGATAAGAAAAATAGAAACTATGGATAGGGTTCTAGTTTGAAAATGCAAGTCTGAAATGTCAAGTTGGAGTTTCAAAATATAAAGATAATTACAGCTTTCAAATTTTTAGTTTTCCATCATCTCCTAATTTATTTACTCTTCTCTCTACTTTATCCCTCCTCTTAACCACCTTGAGTATTGTACTGTAAAATGATGCCCATAATTTTCCACTGTTACCCCTGTCTTTCCTGGCTCACCTTCTTCCTTTGGTCTCCAAGTTTCAAACTCTTCCTTTATGCCCTCTTCACTATTAAAAGTCATCTGTCATTTACCTCTTAAACCTGAAGTCTATGATATTATAGTTAACTTAAGAAATCCAATGGTCCTGTTCTCTTCAGCAATGAAGAATATATATTTAGTATGTATGTTGAATTGATCGAGATTTCAACTGATTTCTGAGGATGTCTTTTACTAAAGCTATTCACTTGTAGCGTTTTAATTATGTTTGTAAAATTTACAGACCTGAAATGCAAATGACTTTTTTGCATTTTAAATATTTCATTCTATTTATTGTTTAATGTGTTAAAACTGTATAAAAGACATTAATTGTACACATCCAATTTATGTTATTGTGCAGCATTTGGAAGGTCCTGATGACAAGTCTTTGAGCACTTCATTGATGGAGACTGAAGTAAACCTGGACAGCTACCAAACAGCTTTAGAAGAAGTTCTTACATGGCTTCTCTCTGCTGAAGATGCTTTGCAAGCACAAGGTGAAATTTCAAAAGATGTCGAAGAAGTGAAAGAACAGTTTCATACCCATGAGGTAAAAATCACTTTTATAAGTCATAAAAGCAATGTACCCATCACTCTTTTGAAGTTTATCAAATCTGTATACTAGGGGCCTAAGACTTCTGGATTTAGAGTCATAGCTTCTGGGTCAAATCCAGTTTTGCCTTTTAATTACTTGTGCAAATTTTATCAGCAAATCATTTTCCTTCTTGGGGCCGGGTTTTTATCTACTGAAAAATGAGGAGGTCATACTAGGGTGGTCCTTTCTATATCCAAATCTATGATGTTGTAACTGTTAATGCATTAATATTGATTATAAGAATGTTAACTGACCATGTCTTTAGACACATTTTGATTTTGATATTTTAAAATATATTTATTTTTAAGTGATAAATACATGCTTAGAATATCTATTTGTCTCATATTAAAGTTAGTCTCATGATTAACTCAAATCTAAATTCGGAATCATTATCAATTGTGCATTTTTTTGAAAGAAAAATTGGATGAAATTTTAAGAATGCCACTGGAGGATTTAATCTTTAATTCAATGTGGAAAAAAAGACACTTTCCAAAATCCTAAAGGTATTAGTCAACATTGTCACTCTTTCTTTGTGGCAGGGTTATATGATGGAATTAACAGCTCATCAGGGACGAGTTGGCAATGTTCTACAATTGGGAAGTCAATTGATCAGAGTTGGGAAGCTCTCAGAAGATGAAGAAAATGAAGTCCAAGAACAAATGAATCTCCTCAATTCTCGATGGGAATGCCTCAGGGTAGCCAGCATGGAGAAACAAAGCAAGTAAGTCATAAGCAATGCAAAAAAAAGGGATATTCAATTTGCAGTGATGTTTCTGAGGTCCTAGTATAGATACAAAATATCTACAGGCTATTGTTACATTAGAAATTTGAAGTATATCCAACCTCAGAATGTTCATGCTAATTGGAGTAGAAAGGTAAAACAAATGGACAGTTTTCTACCATTTCATGTTTTAGGAGGCAGCATCGTATTTAACATAGGTCAAATTTTTGCCCAGATCAATTCCTAAAAAAAATATAAACTAAAGCATAGAAAAATTTAATGAATCTTATGAAGGAAAATATATGCATACATTATTTCAATGCAGTTGACAAGGATATTGTAATATTTTTTCTTGAGAAATTATCCTTGAAAAGCTGAAGATTTATTTGTTTATAAATTTAAAATTTACAAATCTAAATCTTTTGAAAACTAAAAATATATCATATTAGTCACAAATAACTTTTGAAATTTATTCCCCCAATATGCCTCTTTTATGAAGGAAATTTTATGAAAAAAATTTAGGTGATTTTCCTTTGATTTGTACCATTTTGTGAAGACATCTGTACTCCACTGAAGCAATTATATTTCAGTTTAACTGAAAGGAGATGAAATGTCAATACAATACTGAATATATTAAGCATATATTTCTGAGGATGGCTTCATTAAGTCAAGAATTTTTGATTAAGCACTGTGGGTACTCTCCCCTATGTATGTATATGGACCACAATAACTATGTCATTAGCATCATAGCTAACAGATATATATATATATATATATATATATATATATATATATATACTCTTTTAGGTATCTGATACTGAGCTAACTATCATAAATATTTCCTCTTTTGATCTTTACAACATCCCTACAATATGGTTGCTATATTATCTCCATTTTACAGTTGAAGAAACTGAGGTTAAAAATGACTTGTTTATGTTCACACAACCAGCACTGGATTAGAATTCCAGTCTTCCCAACTCCTGGTCCAGAACTCTTATTTGCCTTTAGGTGACACATTAACTGCTTTGAAAGAAGCTAGAAATTCTCTGAGGTACAACTCTTTTATTTGTTTTTTACTCTTTCCATTCCCTCAAACTCACAGATACCAAACCTGGGCCCTTCCTGATTACACTGCTTCCTTTACCACCTGTGAACTACACTCTGTAATACCCCTGAAAGTTCCTGGAGGTATAGTCAGAATGTTCCTATCTCCATTGATTGGGGTATAGGGACAGAAAGGGTTAAGTGCTATGCAGACTTTTAATTTGATCACTCTATTCTGTCCCACAAGGACACACTCACTCCAACTTGGGTCTTTAAATGAAAATTTAGTGATCAATATACTTATAACCCAAGTTTATACACACTTATAAATATGTAAAACATCGAAATAGTAAAAAGAGAAAGGAGAGATAAAAGATAAAGGAGAAAATAGTTACACAACTTAGAAGACTCCAAGACTCCAGCAAAATTGGGGAAAATTCCCTTGAGTGTTCTCTCCTAAGGGGCTGACTTCCAAAGTTCACTTTCCCAAGTAAGACCTTTGTAGTGCTCACACAAAAGTGACACAGGTCTAAGGATTTACAAGACTGAACTCAGTGATCTCTTCATCAAACTCAATGATCTGCAACTTTCAGCCAAAACACCTTCAGGTCCTGAGTACAATCATTTGATCTAGTCATCTTGAGGTAAACACCTAAGGATGGACCAAGTCCCCAGGTATGCACCCCAAACCAAGTTTATAAGGCATACTCTCTAGCACTCCTTGTGGACCTTGGAACATATCTTGATCAATCATGCCTTGGTTCAGTGTACTCGGGAAGTTCCTTCTCCTTGGACCATAACAACTGATAGGAAAGATCTCAATTTAACCCTTCATACTTCAAGAGTATGTTCTAGGAAGACAGGTACCCTGGTGTGCGGGCTATGGAGCCCTTTTGATGTTTACTTTCCATCTTTGATGATCACCTGAATTCCAAGAAACTATAGCATGCATTATGGCCACACCCCAGTAAACCTTTTCAGTAGATAGGCTAAACAAGGTTGAGGGTAACTGTGCAGTGCCAAACCATCAGTGAGTTGGGGGATGGAAAGGATATACACTTTTCTTTGCAGTACATGGCACCTATACCAAAAGTGATCATGTACTAGGGCATTAAAACCTCATAATCAAATGCAGAAAGGCAGAAATAATAAATGCATACTTTCCAGACCATGATGCAATAAAAATAATATGTAATTATGGGTCATGGAAAGATAAACCAAAAGCTAAATAACTTAATTTTAAATAATGAGTGAATCAAACAACAAATCATAGAAATAATAATTATATCCAAGAAAATGGTAACAATGAGACATCATGCCAAAATTTATGGGATGCAGCCAAGGCAGTTTTGAAGGGAAATTTTATATCTCTTAATGCTCTGATGAATAAAATAGAGAAAGAGGATATCAGTAAATTGGATATGCAATTAAAAAGCTACAAAAAAAACAAATTAAATATCCTCAATTAAATACCAAATTAGAAATTCTGAAAATCAAGGAAGAGATTAATAAAATTGAAAACAAGAAAACCATTGATTTAATAAATAAAACTGAGTTGGTTTTATGAAAAATAACCAATAAAATGATAAACCTTTGATTAACTTGATTAAAAAAGAAGAAACATAACCAAATTACCAGTATCAAAAATGAAAAGGGTGAACTAACCACCAATGAGGAAGAAATTAAAATGATCATTAGGAGCTATTTTGCCAAACTGAATGGCAATAAATCTGATAACCTGAGTGAAATGGATGAATATTTACAAAAATACAAATTGCCCAGATTAACAGAAGAAGAACTAAAATCCTTCAATAACCCCATCTCAGAAAAAAGAAATGAAAAAATCATCAAAAAACTCCCTAAGAAAAAGTCTCCAGGTCTAGATGGATTTACAAGTGATTTCCACCAAATATTTAAGGAACAATTAATTCCTATTCTACATAAACTATTTTTTAAAAAGGAGAGGAAGGACTTTTGCCAAAATCCTTTTATGACACCAATATGGTGCTTATACCAAAACCAGGAAGAACCAAAACAAAGAAGATAATTGTTTAGTCTCCCTAATTAACACAATTACAAAACATTTCACATCCAAATAAAAGTCAGATCTTAACAATTGGAAAAACATCAATTGCTTATGTTTAGTCAAACTAATATAATAATAATAACAATTCTACCCAAATTAAATTACTTATTCTGTGCCATACCAAGCAAACTACCAAATAACTACTTTACTGAGATAGGAAAAATAGTAACAGATTTCATCTGGAGCAACAAAAGGACACGAATATCAAGGGAAATGAGGAAAAAAACAAATGTAAAGGAAGGGTGGCCTAGTTCTACCAGATCTAAAACTATACTACAAAGTGGCAGTCATCAAAACTGCCTGGTATTCATTAAGAAATAGACTAACGGATTAGCGGATTAGGATAGGTTCAAAGAAGCAGTAGTAAATGCCTACAGCAATCTACTTTTGATAAAATCAAAGACATTTGCTTCTGGAAGTAGAACTCATTATTTGACAAAAATGTTAGGAAAACTGGAAAATAGTATGACAAAAATTAGGCATAGAACCACATCACATATTTTATAACAATATAAGTTCTAAAATGGGTATAGGATTTAGACATAAAGTGCAACACCATAGATCAATTAACTGACCAAGAACTATTCTACCTGTCAGATTTATGGAAAGGGGAGAAATTTATGACCATGTAAGAAATAGAGTACTCTATAAATTGCAAAATTGATGATTTCAATTATATTAAATTAAAAAGTTCCTGTACTAATAAAACCAGTGCTGCCAAAATTAGAAGGAAAACAGAAAGCTGGGAAACAATTTTCACAGCTAGCACTTCTGATAAAGGTTTCATATCTAGAGAACTGTATCAGATTTGTAAGGTTACAAGTCATTCCCCAATTGATAAATGATCAAAGGGTATGAACAGAGAGTTTTCAAATGAAGAAATTAAAGCTATATATAACCATATGAAAAAGTGCTCCAAATAATGATTGATGAGAGAAATGCAAATTAAAATAACCACGAGGTATCACCTCACACCTATCAAATTGGCCAAGATGACAAAAAGGGAAAATGATCAATTTTTGCAGAGTTTCTGGGAGGACTGGATCTTTAATACATTGCTAGTGGAGCTATGAACTAATCCAACCATTCTGGAAAGCAATATGGAACTATGCCCAAAGAGCCATAAAACAGATCATACCCTTTGAGCCAGCAATTCTAATACTAGGCCTACATCCAGATGAGATCATTAAAAATGGGAGAAGTCCCGTATGTTCCAAAATATTAAATTAACTCTTTTTTGTAGTGTCAAAGAATTGGAAATTGTGGGGATGTCTATCAATTAGAGAATGGCTGAATAAGTTATGGTACATGAATGTTAGGGAATACTATTATTCTATAAGAAACTATGAATGATGGTTCTACACATTAACAACACATTGTGAATTGATCAACCTTGATGGAGAGTTAGGATGACCCTTTTAGACCAAATATGGACACTGTTTTCCCCCAGAGGAAGAAAAACAAAACAAATCAAAACAAACAAAAAAACCCCTTTGGAATCTGATGAATACTACATTCACTTTAAAAAATTTTCACTTATGTATTTCTTTCCTATCCCATGGTTTTCTTTCTTTTCCCTTAATTCTAATTCTTCATACTGAAAATGACTAATCTATAAACATGTTAAACAGAAATGTGTATGTATAAAATTTGCCTGACAGTTCAGTGCTGAGGGGAGACAGGTGGAAAGGGAGGGTAGAAGAAAATTATGTAACTCAAAAATATGCATATGCGTATTTAAGAATGTTTAAAACCTTTTATAACCTATCTAGAAAAATAGAATATCAATTTAAAAATTTTTTAAAGTTGTGGGAGAGAAGACTGACTACCAAACTGAACTGAAGGTCTACAGAGCCATCTGTGCTGACTGACCTTGCTATATGACTGTGAAACCTGAACATTCTACCAGTTCCATGCCAGGAAACTGAATCACTTCCATTTAAGTTGCCTTGGGAAAGTAAAAGTAGGTGATGCAGTGAATAGACTACCTGCTCTGGAGACAGGAGGACCTGAGTAGAAATCTCACCGCAGACACTTAATAATTGCCTAGCTGTGTGCCCTTGGGCAAGACTCTTAAAAATCCCATTGCCTTATATAAATAAAATTTTTAAAAATAATAAATTATCTTAGGAAGATTCTGAATATCACTTGGCAGAAGATATCAGATACTGAGGTCCTTTCTCAAACTAAACTGTTTAGCATTCCAACATTACTGTGGAGAGTGCAACTACAATGGTTTGTGCATGTTGTCAGAATGTCAGAAGTACACTTGCCAAAAAGACTATTTTATGGAGAACTCACTCAGAGCAAGTATTCACAAGAGAGATCAAAGAAGTGAAAGCAGTAAACTGAAAGTCTCTCTTAACTTTAGAATTGATTGTACAGCATAGGAGACACTGGCACAGGACCATCTAGCATAGCTCATCAGTGAAGGTGCTGCACTCTATGAGGAAGGTAGAACTGAAGGATCCTCAATGGAAACATGACATATAAGTTTAAAGTAAGCATCCCAGGTGTTCACATGGACAATTTGTGCCCAACCTATGGTAGAGTGGTCATATTGGTCTTATCAGCCACAGTCAGACATACTGTAATTTGTGTCAAATATAGGGCTGTCATTTTGGGTTTCTTCAGTAAAAAAAAAAAGAAAGAAAGAAAAGAACCATCCATCTTTATTGATACTTCCAAAGTCTTCCCCTTAACACCATCACTCCACCACTTCCATTCCAGGTCCTGAAAGCCATTTTTTTAATTCCCTAGGTTATTCAACTTTCTTCCTTAAATGAGTGCATTGCCTGGTTTTCAATCTTTCTCTCCCACTCCAATTCAGTTCTCATATGAGAAGATGACAATACACATATGATGCACCCTCTAACACCCTAACTTCCTAATTTCTCAGTCTACTCCTTCTACTATCAAGTATTTTATTTTACATCAATTACATACTCTACACACCAGAAATGTTCATTCCAATCATCTTGCTACCATTCTTTATTGTTCCACTTTCATGTGCATGAACTTTGGAATTCCATTTTCTGAACATATACTTTAATATTCCATTTTTTCCCCAATGCCTTTTTCTTGGTCCTTTTTAATGCCTATATTCCTTTTATCTCCTTTTTTTCCCTCTCAGGTCATTATTCTTTCTTCCTCACTCACTTCCTTTCCCTGTCTCAACCCCTTTGTGAACCAATTCAATTCTATATCATTCTTGTCTCAAAAATCTTGTCTTGTCACCAATCACACCTTGCCAATACACAATTTCTCCTCCAACCCACATTCCAATTTATGTGCTGCTTTGTCATGGAGCTAGAAGAAATTATGAAACTGTGCTGACTGAATCTATTACATTCCAGTCCTTCATAATCAATTAGATGCTATTTCAAAGTTTCTTGTATCTCCTTAATCCCTTCACTTTAGCTTACTAGTAAGAGTTTGCTTTTTTCCCCATTGTCCATTTTTTCTTTGGATTTTTCCTCACCTATTGCTCAAGAATTGCTCCCAAATTTTTAACTTACCCATGTCAGAGTTCTTGAGATTAAAAATGTTCCTTTTGCTAAATTTTCTGTTCTAATAAAATATCAACTTAAAGGATTTATTTTTTTTTCTTTTAACATCATAGTTATAGGAAAGTCAATGCCAGCCAATTGATTGGCATAACTTCGACTAGGACATTTTTTAACAAAATAGAAAAATAACAACCTGGTGAGAAGCAGCTTGCAGTAGATTATCTTTTCTGTATCTTTGGCTGCAATACAAAGTAAAGTGCCTTTTAACAAAAAACAGTCTCAGCAATAGTAAAATAATGGAGCAAATGAAGTGCTATATTTAGGATTTAGGGGTAATTGGACTATACCCTTTTATTTGCTCCATATTAAGTAGGTTTCCATAAGTGATTTTACATTCATCATATGTATGTATGCATACATATATATATATATAGAGAGAGAGAGAGAGAGAGAGAGAGAATTGTTAATGTGATAAATGAATAGATAGAAAGATGATAGATATTTAAATAGATTGATATTTAGATAGCTAGATGACTATATAGATACATAAAACATAAATACATGAATAGATTCATATCTATATTTATAGATGTAGGTGCTGGTCTATACACACACACACAACATGCACACACACACACACACACACACACAGACACGTTGGGGGTAGGGAGGTGTGTTGGGAGAAGCAGAGACTCAAATTAAAATCAAATTAAAGCATCAGATCCCATACAGGAACACAGTCCATACAATGAAGGGTTATAAGAAATTGGACAGTTTTCATTGTATCTGTTGCTTTAAGACTATACCTAATATGGATTTAAAGAATCATTTATAAAGGCCTTTTATAAGGTGAGTAGACTCTGAGCCTTTTAAATATTTAATTTTTCTTTTAGCCATTCAACAAGGATTTATTAAGCATTCACTAGGTCTAAAGAGTTTGCATATATAAAGATTCTATCAATAGATAGTTGCTGAATGTAGTACAGGAAATCAATGGTAATGTTAAAGAAACTGGAAAAAGGAGGAGCAAGAAGAGGAGAAAAAGGAGGAAGAGCAGGAAGCAGTGGAAGAAAAAGAATAAGATCAAGAAAGCTGAATGTGCATGAATGTATACAAGCCAGCTTTTGTGTTCTTGGTTCTTGCCCTTCCTCTTCTCCCTCTTCTTTCTCCTCTTCCTCTGCCTTTTCAACATTACCATTAATCTCTCTTATTACATTTAGCAACTGGTGATATAGTCTTTGAGATTTTGATCCATCCAAAGCACAGTACTTAGCAACTAGTAAATGCTTAATAAATTCTTACTCACAGACCTACCGACTAATGGTGAAGTAAGATAATCAAATGTTTTGGGTGTCAGACCCCCCATACCTTATACAGGGTACTTAAAATGCCAAATGTATGGCACTTGAAGGCCTCAAAGTCATTGAAAATTGACAAGTTCCTGTGACTCTTAATCAGATGAACTATATTCCTCACTGGATTTTATACTGAAGTTTGTTACTGGATTCTGTCTTGATTTGCTACTCCCTCTACTTCCACCTCCAATTGTCCCTTCCCCAACATAAACTAAGTTATTTTGACATTGAACCAAGACTTGTGAATATCTGCTTATGCCAACTAGTTTTCTCCTCATGGACTCATCATATGGACCTAACCTTGACCCTTGTGGGAGTGGTTCTATTTTTGTTTTATCCACATCCTTTAATAAATTAATTCTCACCTAAACCACCTTCTTTGCCATCCATGTTCTCCAACACATAACTGATCAGGTCCCATCTAGCCCTGTCTCTTGATTTGCTACTAACTCATCTATTCTATAATCCAACTCTTCATGTGCTGGAGGACAAATCCTTAGGAGTGACATCTGGTTTTTAATTATGGTAATTAAAAAAAAAACTAAATCAACCATAAGAAGAGAGTATTTATGTCATTTTGAAGAAATGATTCCAGATTTTCCTTTATAATTCAAATAAATTTAGATTATGAAATATTTTTTCCTTTCCAATATAAGTTAAATCACCATTTAAGCTAGCAATTTAACATTGATGAAGCACCTGCAGTGGAAAGGTACATAGAAAGAAAATACAGAGAATAGAAATTAAGAAATATTTGAGCAAAAATCCTGGCCCTGGCAGCAATTAATAGTTAATGCTGTGAAGGCATAAAAGATAAGAATGTGGATGCCTGGATTGACAGTGATCTAATTGATGACACTAAAATCAATATTTCCTACTAGTGTGATTTCAGGTTGATGGAAATTGAAGAGGGATTGTGATTTTGCTTTGTTTCTTTGTTGTTTTTTATTTTTTGTTTTTATTTTTGGTATTGTTTCTTAAATAGTGTTAGCAGTTTACAATACTCTTTTAATAACTTTGGTGGTTAAAGAAAAGACTATTTAGCTTTGGCAGGGTTATCAGAGTCAGAGATCTATATTATCCCCTAAACAGAAATGGAGAACTCAGGAGGTGTAGGTAGTTTGGTAGTAGAAATAAGTTAAATGTTGCTTGCTTTGAATTTGAAGGATATATATCATTTTTTTGGCAAGGCAATGGGGTTAAGTGGCTTGCCCAAGTCCACACAGCTAGGTAATTATTAAGTGTCTGAGGCCGGATTTGAACTCAGGCATTCCTGACTCCAGGCCTGGTGTTCTATCCATTGCACCACCTAGCCTCCTTTAGAATATATATCTTAAGAGACAAAAGTGAGGAGAAAGAATGAGAGAATTAGATTATAGAGTAATTCTTTGAAGGAGTTCAAATATTTAACATAGAGAAGAAATAGCATAGTAAAACATTCTTGCCATATTCAGATCTTTGAAATGTTGTCTTGTGGAATAACTGTTAAACTTATTTTGTATAGTTTCAAAGATCATAACCACTTCTAATAGGTGAAATATTAGAGGGAATCAGGTATTAACTCAATATGAAGAAAAATTTTCTAATAATCAGAACTATCCAAAAGTAAATTTTAGTGTTGATGAACAGGAGTATCAATCCATTGAAGGTTTAACTGATTTGTGGTAAAATATATTGTCAATGTAGGACTTGAATGGGATCAAGGAAAGAGCTTTTTCATATGTTGGTGGCACAGTGGCGGGTGGGAAACAAGAAATGAAAAGGATGAAAAAAGAGAGAAGTAATGAAGAGTATAATTTTTAAAAACTTAAAATGTTTTATACAAAAACTAACATTAAATAGTTATATATTTTCTGATTTCACTTAGCCTTTACATTACAGTACATTAATGCTGCAACACTGTTGACAATGAAAACTTTATTGGAAGTTCTCTGATATTTTATGCAAAAGCTTTGTACACATACAGAAAAAATCAATAGCAAAACCTCATTTATGACATCTAGGTGTATCTGGAAACAGGAATTCATGTGTGACTTCAAGCAGTCTCTAAGCTTTAGAGTCTCTGTTTGCGTCCATTTTCTCATCATCAACCTGGGAGTAGGTTGTCCTTTTGTCTCCTTTATTTTTTCCTTTACAAAAGTTTTAAGTCATTTAGTTACTCTTGTACATTTTATCCTTTCAAAGTAATTCTTTGCTTTGCATTCTTCCATTAGAAGTCTTCCATTAGATCAATTATTTGTTCTCCTACAAATCTTTCCTTTGTTGCTCCCAATACTGCAAAGTTGCTAAAGCATTAACACAGCTCATTTGTTTTGGTAGCCTCCACATTATCTTCTTTAGAGTAGACATTCAGTAAATTTATATTAAATTAAAAATAAAACTAATTAATTAATTAATTGTTTCATAGGCTTAGTGGTTACATGATATATAGAGAACTCAATTGTATATAATTGAGACCTAGTCTAGCAACAAGAACAATTTTATTTTAATAATTGAAGTTTGCAGTTATTTAAAAACAAACAGGGGCAGCTAGGTGGAGCAGTGGATAGAGCACCAGCCCTGGAGTCCATTGCCTTCCAAAAAAAATAACAAACACAAAACAGTTGAACAGAAATAAATGAATACTAATTATAATTTTAAAAATTGACTTCAAATGAATAGGGGAAAAATTTGCTAATTATTATAATATATAAGGTTTATTTTAACTTTCTCTCAGGACAGCTTAGACTTTTTTCCAGCCTTACTCCAAACTGTTCTTTCCCTTTATTCAGTGCTACTCAGTATGATAGCCATTCTTTT
This sequence comes from Macrotis lagotis, assembly GCF_037893015.1. NCBI lineage: Eukaryota > Metazoa > Chordata > Mammalia > Peramelemorphia > Peramelidae > Macrotis > Macrotis lagotis. Next base: position 525,203,671 of record NC_133658.1, read on the forward strand.
TCTTAAGTGTTTTTTTTAACAAGGCAAATAGGGTTAAGTGGCTTGCCCAAGGTCACACAGCTAGGTCATTATTAAATGTCTGAGACCGGATTTGAACCCAGGTACTCCTGACTCCAGGGCCAGTGCTTTATCCATTACACCACCTAGCCACCCCCTATGACAGCTATTCTTGATCACACCTTTCTTTACTTCTGATAACTGTGCCTTTGGTTTTTACCACCTATAGATATTTATCACCTTACTGACTACCATTGTGCAACTATCTATTCTGTTTCCCTCAGTATGAAAGAAGAGGCAGCAGTTTGACAGAAAGAAAAATAGATTGGGGAGCAAGAAATCTAGACTCTGGACTTGTTTTTCCTCTGATACTAGCTCAATCCTTCAGTGGATTCCTAGTCTAATCATTTCCATGGCATAGAGGTGACCTTAGTTTTTTTTTTTTTTATAATTTTTTGAGTGTTGTGCCAGTGAAATGAAATGAATGGAATGTCAAACTGAAAACACTTCTAGTAAAAGTCCAGAAGAGGATTTTGTATCTTTCATCTTAAAACCAGCTGAGTAACTTTATAATGGGTCATCAGCAGAAACTTATCCATCAAATGATGAAATTTTTGGCCATAACAACTTTGAAAACTGTGTTGTACTCCACAAAGTTAGATATAGCTCTAAATTGTTCCAAGTCTCTTTTCTAGCCTTTTAATCTCCTGGTGCATCTTATGAGCCAAATCATTTTTATTTACTTTTGTGCTGTAAATTGCAAATCATTTTTAGATACAACACAGTGAAACTCAAACAAATCTATTTATTTGTAATAGAATTTTTACCTACCTGAATGACTGTTTGATTTAGATAAGGGAAAGGATCTAGTTACATTTTTTATTACCACTATTTTTTCTTCTTTCCTAGCTCTATCATATTTCTCAGGAAATCTCTCAAGGTAGTCATGATCTTCTAGACTTTGCAAGTAGATAAAAGGGCAGAACTATTCAAAATGGCTCCATGCATCCTAATCTTCAGTCAAACTAATGAGATGGCAGCATAATTTGTGGCCTCTACTGGAATCATGCTCCATTATTTTAAAGCATTATAGAAGTGACATTAAGTGTAGAAGGATATGCAACTGCAGCAAAATCTTTGAAACAGTTTCTGATTAGAAGTCAAGCACAAGGGTTTTGGATTTGTCATTGAAGAACCAGCAATGATGATATTAGAGATTCTCATCACCTTAAAATCTTGACCAATGGGTGATGGAATTTTTTTAAGCACAGTCAAATCATGAAGACCATTTGTTAAAGTGTAGAGAGCCTGTGATCTACATTAAAAAAGGATATTTTTCCCTACAAATCAAAATTCCAGAAAATTAAAGAGTTAGAAAAAGTTGTAAGCAAATTCATATGGAGAGACAAAAAGTCAAGAATTTCCAGGGATTAAATGGAAAAAAAGTGCAAAAGAAGGTGGCTTAACCCTACCTGATCTTTATATTATAAAGCATCAGTCATCAAAACTGTCTGGTATTGACATAGAAATAAGAGTGGTTGACCAGTGGAATAGACTAGGTGCAATAGCAGGAAATGATTATAGTAATCTGCTGTTAGATAAGAACCAAAGAGTTCAGCTATTGGGATAAAAACTCTCTCTTCGATAAAAACTGCTGGGAAAATTGGAAGTTAGTATGGAAGAAACTTAGATTAGACCAACATTTCACACCCTATACCAAGATAAGATCAAAATGGATAGAGTATTTAGACATAAAACACAATATTATAAGTGAACTAGAAGATCAAGGAGTAGTTTACCTGTCAGATCTATGGAAAGGGAAGCAGTTTATGACTAAGGAAAACCATCACTATAAACAAACTAGATGGATTTTGATTACATTAAATTAAAAAGCTTTTGCACAGGTAAAACCACTGTAACCAAGATCAAAGGAAATGTAGTAAACTGGGAAACAATCTTTAAAACTATTGTTTCTGACAGAGAACTCATTTCTAAAATATACAGAGACCTGAGTCAAATTTAAAAAACAAACAAGCCATTCCCCAATTGACAAATGACCAAAGGATATGCAAAGGCAATTTATAGATGAGGAGATCAAAGCAAGCCATAGTCATATGAAAAATTGCTCTAAATTATTACTTATTAGAGAAATCCAAATTAAAGCTTCTTTGAAGTAGCACCTCACACTTCTCAGACTGGCCAATATGACCAAAAAGGACAATGATCATTGTTGGAAGAGTTGTGGGGAAATCTGGGACACTATTACATTGTTGGTGGAGCTGTGAACTCATCCAATCTTTCTGGAGAGCAATTTGGAACTATGCCCAAAGGACAACAAAAATGTGCATACTCTTTGATTTAGCAATACCACTACTGGATCTATACCCCGAAGAGATGATGAAAAAGGGTAAAAACATCACTTGTTCAAAAATATTCATAGCAGCCCTGTTTGTGCTGGCAAAGAATTGGAAATCAAGTTAATGTCCTTCAATTGGGGAGTGGTTTAGCAAACTGTGGTATATTTATGAGATGGAACAATATTGTTCCATTAGAAACTAAGAGGGAATGGGAATTCAGAGAAGCCTGGAGGAATTTGCATGAACTAATGCTGAGTGAGATGAGCAGAACCAGAAAACCATTATATACCCTAACAGCAACATGGGGGTGATGACCAACCCTGATGACCTTGCTCATTCCATCAGTGCAACAATCAGGGAAAATTTGGGACTGTCTGCAATGAAGAGTACCATCTGTATCCAGACAAAGAACTGTGGAGTTTGAACAAAGACCAAGGACTATTACCTTTAATATAGGGAAAAAAACCTGATTACTTATTGTCTGATCATGCTATCTCTTATATTTTATGTTTATTCCTTAAGGATATGATTTCTCTCTTATCACATTTAATTTGGATCAATATATACCATGGGAACAATATAAAGACTGGCAAATTGCCTTCTGTGAGGGTTGGGGGAAGGAAGTAAGATTAGGGGAAAAATTGTAAAACTCAAAATAAATAAAATCTTTATAACAACAAAATAAAAAATTAAAAAGGAGTTTCCAATTTATGGTAAAATTATAAAAAGCATTATTCAAAAAAAGTTTTGTGAGCTCTTAGAAAAGGAAGCAATAATTATTTTGAGCTAGCATGTTTTAATTAAAAACAAGTCATGGCAGATTAACTTTTCTTCTTCACTTGGTATTAGACTGAGGTATCAGGGGATTACCCTAAATATAATATAATATATATGAATTTAAGCAAGGTGCTTGGGGGGGGAGGCAATGAAAGGAATAAGTTCACAAATACTTTTTCCCCTGTTGTATAAAGCTAGATATAAGTGGATAGGTTGCACAGCCAATAGAGTGAGAGGTCTAAGGTAAGGAAATCTCAGTTATCTGAGTTGAAATCTGACCTCAGACACTTTCTAACCGTGTGACCCTTGAGCAAGACACTTAATTCTGTTGACCTCAGTTACTTCATCTGTAAAATGATTTCGAGAAGAAAATGCAAAATCACTCCAATATCTTTGCCAAGAATTGGGCATACTGAGAAATGACTGAATTGCATACATCTTTTACTTTTTATACTTAAATGTTTCCCTTCATTCTTATTCCTGGTAAAATGTTTATCATTCTCATCTGCCACAATTGACCCATTCCATTCTATTTCTTTCTCTACCTCATTACTTCTAACCCCAACATCATAATTTTATTGATGTGGATAAATAAACCAATAAAAACTTACTTTCTTTAAAAGAATTAAAACCATAACTCTTTTCACAAACTAGTCTAATCGCACCTCCAACAATTTCAAGTCTTTAGGAGAACATGAAGATTTATTTGAAAACATTGATAACCATTTATTATCTCACTATGAAATGTCATAACAAATAAAATAAAAAATTTAAATTGTGTTTCAATATCTGATTTAATACATTCAGAAGAGGACAAGGGGAGATCTGCTTGTATCATAATAGGAATACCCTTGGCAAAAAAAGTCCCACTGTGAAAGGATCAGAAGATAACTGGAACCAGGACAAGAGAAGATTTTCTTCTCTATGAATAAACTAATTAATTTGATTGAAAAATGCAACCTGCAGAGAGCAAAAGAGATTTACTGACATTTCTACACGGATTCATGAAGATAAGCACAGCAAGTTCCATCAACTTCTCTGATAATTAGAGTTAGGACAAGAATGGGAAAACAAAACCCTTTCTCAGGGCAACACAAAAATGAAAGCAAGATGGAAAAGAGAAGAAGTGTCATGAGTGGGCATCTATCAAGGTAAATACATAGATAACATATTGATCAAATAAATAGACAAAATCTAGAAAAAAGGAAATATGCATATTATTAAAATTAGAAAAAAATTATAATAGGAAGCAAATAAAAACTTATATCTCTATGAATGCCTCACATCTTATCTACATATTTTACTAAAACAAGTTCTTTGGCAACTTGCTTTGATATCATCTCTCTAATGGAAGTTCCCCCCCTTACATGCAATTGTTCATTCTTCTTAAGTAAAGGATGATCACACATTTTAATTACTTGCCAATTGTTCCCAGAAACCCATCAAGATTGCTTATGCTATGAAATTTCACACTTTAATTCCTGCTCTTCTTCCAAAAGATCTTTGCTAAAACAGAGAATCGAATACCTTGGTCCAAGAGGGTAATGATTTTTCATGCTGGTGAATGGTTCCAAAAATTAACCTGTTAAATATTATATTAGATAGATCTTCTTAAACATTTTGTTAACCAATGAATTTGTTTTGTTAATCATAGGAAGAAAATTGGGAGAAAATATTCTATATATTATAAATATTTGATAATGAAAAGATATGAGAAATCTAAAAGGAATGCTATTTTTCCTAGAACAAAAGAAGGAGTTCTGGATTTAACATAAGAGCAATTGACTTTGAAAATGGTCTTGGGATAAGTTGGACAAAGTAAATAGCATAAAATATTGAATAAACACAAAGATATAAGACTTCTATCTGATGTTAAATTAAAAGTTTTGACTAGACCTTTGCATAGATTGGTTTTATTAGGAAGGAAGCAAAAGTGATGTGCTAATTAAATAAGTAGTTTTGGGATCATTCATATTTTAATAAATGTTGAACCAACATAGATAAAAACCTATTATTTTAGGTATGATATATGAACACAGGAACATTGGAAGTATTCTTGTGTCCAACCTTCTCATTTATAGCTGAAGAAACCAGTACTGAGAGGTTAAGTGTACTGTGAAGAGTTACACAGTTAATAAGTACCTGGGGTAAGATTTCAAAGCAGATCTGCACTCCAAGTCCAAAGATCTGAACATTGTAACACTAACTCCTCTCAAGATGATGAATAAAGTATGGTTCTAGTCTTCAAACAAATTCTCCAGTTTGTCTAGAATAGAAGATATACTAATCTAAGGACAAAACCTTCAGTAATTGTGCTCCCCATACTCACAAAGACTCACACCATTCACCTTTGAGGTGCTACCTTAAAATTGAACTGTTCTACTTGATGATAAGGGAAAAATTCCTCAAACATACTTTATATGACCTGCCTTAGAACACACTTCATACTTTGTCCTTTTTCTATCTGCCCAATTCTCTAATTAGGACTACCCCAATCTAAATATCTTACTGTTTTTCTGAAAAGAAAGTATATATATATATATATATATATATATATATATATATATATATATATGCATTACAATTGGAAGAGGTAGAATAATCTGTTGTCCTATGACTCTATCAAAAATCCTTGTGACTTGTCAAGACTTCTTTATATGTATTATATTCTCCAATTTACAGTGTAGACTTCTTTAGATCAGATATATCTGCTTCCCTGGTACCTATCACAGTATTTGGCATGTAGTAAATTCTTAATAAATAGCAACTAACTCATTCATTCATTCATTCAAAGTATTAATTGTGGTCACATTTTAAAAATTCTTTTAGTCTTAAGGAATATGGACTTAATTTAGAAATAAATTATTACTAAATGGGCAATCAATGATAAAGCTTTTTGATATTGGGAGTGATGTGATATTAATTGAAGAAAAGAAGTACTTATCCTTCTTGTGTGTGTCATTGACCATCTTGACAGTCTGAAGAAACCTATCAAGCACTTCTCGGAATGCCTTTAAAAGCATAAAATAAAATTTCTAGGAATATAAAGAAAGCTAATTATATTTACATAAAATTGTCAAAATATTTAATTAAAGGAAAACAGGTTCATGGATCCCAGGCTAAGAATCCTAGTGTGGAGACTAAGATAAATTTGAATTTCTGAATATGGAATGATTTGAGTAGACAAGATACTAAAAATGGAGAGCTCAAAATGAATTTTATAAAAATAAAGATAAATTAGTGTGGGAATAGCAGGAAGAAAAAGGAAAGAGTGGGATAAAATGGATATAGAATGGGGAACAAACCTCAGATTTAGGACATGAAGGAAAAGGAGCAATTTCATTAAAAGATTAGTCAAGTCAACAGAAAATCTGAAAGACAAAGTGACTTATGTTTTTCAATTTGAAAACAGGACACTGATTTGAAAAAAATTATGATTTCATTATCCAGAAAACAAAAGAACTTCACAGATCATGTAATCAACTTTATTATTTTCTAGTTGAGAAAGATAAGGATTAAAATGATTGAGAGACATGCCTAACATCTGTCAGTGACAACACTGGGATCGTTCTTCTGATTAGTTCTATTTTTTGGAGATATTATGGAAACCTATTTTATTTTCACACACACACACACACACAGATATATATGTATATAGAAAATTATTTCCCTGTGTACCACATAGGTGAAAGTTAGATAGACTGATTTATACAGCAAATATTAAATTTTATCTACTGATCTAAATCTAATTTCTCTCTGCTGACCTCCATCCAAATTTCCAAATGTCTATTAAACTCTTCAGGCAGGATGATGTGAAACTGATCTTGTCCAAAGCTGACTTCATTATCTTTCCCTCCAAATACTTTCCCCTACCACATTTCCCTATTATAATATCCTCCTAGTTACTCATGTTTGCAACAGAGTTATCATCAACTTTCCCACCTCTCTCATGCTCCATTATTTTATCCAGTTGCCAGTGATCCATTGATTTTACTTTAATATCATCTCTTTCACAAGCTCACTTCTCTCTAATACTACCACCTCCCCGGGGCAAGTCTTTGTTTCACCTTATATCTGAACTATTGTAATAATCTACTGGTTGGATAGCCAACTAAGGTTCTTCTCACTCCAGTACATTCTCTACTTAGCTTTTAAAGTGACTTTCCTAAATGATCATGTTACTCACATCCACTTAGTAAACTCAACTGGCTCACCTCAAGGAACAAACATAAAATTCTCTGATGCATAGAACCATTTATAACCTTCTCCCACCTCAATCTTTAGGCTTTTCTCACCTCACCCCCCCCCCCAAGGTCCTTGAATAACACAATCCATCATCCACTTATGGGCATCCTAACTGGCAGGTTCCTAGATCTAGAATGAATGTCTTCTTCTTCTTCTTCAGCTCTGCCTCCTGTCTTCCCTAGTTTCCTTCTCAGCTAAAATCTCACCTTAGAAAAGAAACCTTTCCTGACCCTGTACCCTCTTAATTCTAATGATCTGTTGATTTTCTGCAGTTTTTCCTGTACATAGTTGTTTGCATCTTTTCTTCCATATTACTTGGTGGGTTCCTTAAGAGCAGGAATTGCCTTTTACTTTTGTTTAAATCACCAATATTTAGAACACTACCTAGCTATACTAGGTGCTTCAATAAATGTTTATTGATTGACTGACTGATTGGGGAACATAAATATGAGCAAATGAGATGGTTCCTCCCCCCAAAAAATTTAAATTACATTCTAATAGGTAGGACAATACAGAAAGAGGAGGTAAAAATGAAGATGAGGAAATATCTCCAAAGGATCAAAGCTGTAGTGAATAGAGAGTTGAGGAGAGTGAATGAATCTGGTAGTGCAAATTGTATGGTTTTGACCCCTCATAAAATTAAATGCCAAGTAAACTTCAATATTTCTGTAACGGTGATTACCCAAAAGTTTTTTTTTTGCAATTCAAATATCTTTATTATTTGTTTGAGTAATCTATCCCTCTCCAATCAGAGATTGGAGTCAATTTATGATTTAATAGATAGTCTTTGTGGATTGCTGTGCCTGAAAAATCCATTACCCTCAAGTTGAACTGGTGACCAGTCTATGCCTGACTAGGTTGGTACATGATGCACTATCACCATTCCCTTTGTGTGCCCAAAGTTTTTCCAGTTGTATAGGTCTTCTGGGGGGTTTGACCTTCAAAAGGGCATTAGTTTTCTGGGAAATATTTTTCATAGCCATATTTTGAAAATCAAGTCTCTTTTTTTGTTTCACTCTAGTAAATAATTCTTTTATTTGATTGGAAACTTCACCCTTTCCAAAGTTTGTATGTCTCTGTGTGTATGTGTGTTTTGACCTTGGGTGCACAGAACAAAATAGATGTATTTCTATATATTATCTGTAATTATATTTTATTTCATTTATATATTAGTGGAATTTTTTAGAGGCACTCTATTTTTAGTACAAATGATGTGTCCTTCAGTAAAAAAGAGTACAATAGGTTTAAATGAGATGATTTAAAATTCACTGCTTTCTAGGACACAGAGGTTAGAAAATTCTCCTATATCTAATGTTTATGTTAGTTTCTGAATGTTACAAATACCTGAACTTTGTCTAATATTTGTGAACTAAGATCAGAATATTAGAAAGCTGATCAACTTAATATAGCATAAAGAAAGCAAGATAAAGAGAGAGAAAGAATTAAATGGATGAAATGATGCTGAGATGGTGTTTCAGTTATTTTAAAAATTATGGATTAAAGAGCTCTAGTAATTTCACACAAAAGCAGATAAGATTGAAAACATTTTACAAAAAGCAATTCTGATATTTCTGATTGTATCTCCCTAGTCTGTCTTTTTCCTCTTTGACCTATAATAAAATTTTCATATCATGGCATATTTATTAACATTGCAAGTTGATATGGGTTGCCATGGAAATAGATATTATTTCAGAATGTCAGCTTTGCCCTTTTGTACCAGCATCAGTTAAATACTTTCTTAACTACAGCATTTTCACAATATGTTCTTTGTATGTGGTAAGTTTTCTCACTCTACTTCATCAGAGGGGATAATGCAGTCCAGAATTTTTATATTAGAACATTCACAGAAATTATCATGAGGTACTTGCAACCAGGTCAAGATATGGGTTCAAATTTTTCTGTAGACAATTTACAACTCATGTGACCATGAACAAGTCGTTTAAAATCTGAGTGTCAGCTATTTCTCTGGGTAAAGTGATAATAATATTAATCATTTCTGCATAAAAATTCAAGTGAGATTAATATTTGTAGAACATGTTGAAAAATATAAAATCATATAAATTTGACATATCATAATACTTAATTATGGAAAATGCTTTGCATATATACATTGGCATACACACTACTCTGTCAGGGCTCTGTTTCACATTGATGTTTCTGATTGCATCATATCTCATGGAACTATTGTAAGTTCCTTGGGGACAGGGATTAGTTTTTGACTTTTTGTTCCCAGCACTTAGCACAGAGGAGGTAATACAAGGGCAAGAAAGCATTTGAATAGTATTGAGTGAGGGGGTGATGTGCTGAGTCACCAGCCTCACCTTCCCTTCTGGCCAGATATGAATCAGGACTACTGGAGTTAACCTTAGATGTGAGGCAATCAGGGCTAAGTGACTTACCCAAGGTCACCCAACTAGTAAGTACCAAGTATCTGAGACTAGATTTGAACTCAAGTCCTCCTGACTCCAGGTCTGGTACTCTATCTACTGACTCGATGTATATTTTCTTCCCTTCCATTGCAGCTCTTAAACCAAGCATATATGTTATTAACAAGTTCTGAGTTACTAGTTTAATGTTTTGCTAATAAAACCCATTCAACAGTATTTGTATGTGTACATATATGTATATACATCTATGTTTCTTAGACCAACGTTCACTCAGTACACACACATATGTGCTGTTCTAGGGTTTGCTTGTTTTCAAATAGAGCAATGTCCCTAAATTCCCCAGGATTCTTATATCCCTAAAGATGTATATATACCCAAGTCCTACAGGTGTCTTACACTTTATGTGATAAATTAGAAATTTCTTTGCTTTGGGTTGGATCTGCCTTTATAGGATCATAAGATCATAGAACTCTAACTTCAAGGAACCTTCAAAATCACATCATCTATAGATTTCATTTTACATATCAATCAACCAACCAACCAATCAGTAAACATTCATTAAGCCTGCTATATCCAGGGCACTATCCTGGGAATGAGGAAACAGATTGAGTTCCACAGATAGAAAACAAAAAAATCAAAAACAAAAACAACCTTTAACTTCTGGTTCTCTCATGCCATATCCAGCGGAGATCCATAATATCAAATTTTCCAGCCTTTTTTCCCCTACTCCTTTAAGCACTTTATAATTTAGTCTCTGATGACTCTAGTCTCTTCATATTTGTTCACATCATCTTCTATCCTTGCAACATGCATTTTTTCCACAGATTGAACACCCATTTATTGAAAACTACTCTTTGTCCTATTATACTTAGTTGATTGCCCTCTGATTCTTCCAGCATAAACATAGTTTGCCTTTCTCTAATCAGTTATCCATGAGATAGGATGTACTCAGAAACATTAATGTAAAACAGAGCCCTGCCAGAGCAGTGCCAATGTGTTTGTGTGTGTGTGTGTGTGTGTATACGCAAAGAATTTTCCATAATTAATAGTATTATGATATATCATACACATATAATTTTTTCTTCTATAGACATTTGAATGGTCTAATGAAAATAATGCTAGATTTGGAATCAGAAAAACCTGAGTTTAAATTCTGGTGCTAACTGTGTGACCATAAGACAAGTGATTTATCCTACCTACATTAATTTTCTCATCAGCAAATAGGGATAATAATTGCCATAGAATTCTTTTAAGGATAAAATGAAATAATGATGATGATGATGATGGTGATGATCTTCTGAGTTTCTAGTTTAATGTTTTCCTAATGAAACCCATTCAGTAGTATGTGTACATGTGTTTATACATACACATTTGCAAACATTAAAGCACTTTGTTGATGAGTTGTTTTCAGTTAGGTCCTATTCCTCATGACTCCATTTGGAGTTTTCTTCACAAAGATATTAGGAATGATTTGTTATTTCCTTCTTCAGGATCATTTTACAGATGAGAAAACTGAGATAAATGGATTTATGTATCTCACCCAGGGCCATTAGGTACCTGAGGCCAAATTTAAACTCAACAAGATGATATTTTCTGACTTCAGATCTGGCATTCTGTCCACTGCCCCATCTAGCTCCCCCTTAAAACCCTTGCTATTGTAATTGATTGAAGTCAATTGGAGAACATGATATTACCAAGGAGCTATGTGGAAGGAAAAATTCTATACTCTGCATTTTTATTCAGTATTTGTCAGAGTTTATTAATACATAAGCATTTCTTCCTGTCAAGAAAGTCAAACTGGCTGAGTTTCCCCTGATAATTGCAATTTTCTCACATCCATGAAGTGGTCTGTTATATTTTATAATAATAATGAAATAAAAGACAAAATTCTACAAAAAGATTACGGCCCATGTCTAATATAACACTTTTGAGTTATCAAACAGAATTGTCAATATGTCAATACTAGAGGTATATATCTATATCGACCTGTTTTCATAGAAAAATAAAGACTTCCCTACATGATAAATAAAGGGTCACCTCTTTTGATTTAGTCCTTCACAAACTGAGGGACCCTTCCTTTCGCTGACAGAGCCATTCCATCTTTAATCATTCCCTTTAACTGTCCTTTCAATCAGATGAAAGCTAAACTTAGATACATATTTCTTAGTTAATCAAAGACTTTTCTAAACATCAAAAAATTACTAAATCTCAGGTTTCAAAGAATAAAGATTTCTTTGTGAACTTCCTTTTTTCTTTTCAAGAGAATACTGCTAAAAGTTAATTATTTAGATGAGAACAAGGACTTTAGATCAGGATATTATCAATATTATTTCTTGATACTTGATAAAACAACTAAACCTTAGTGAATAGGATTCTCCAAAGATAAAGTGAAAAGCAACTACTACTTACTAACCATATATTTTCAGTGAATAACAAAACATCAAGAAGATAAGTTTAAAACAAAAGCTTTATTCTTTTACTTATCAATACTTAAAAAATATATATTTCTACATGTTTGTGCCAAATCTTTTCCCACTTATCAATTTTGAGCCCTGCTGTGAAATTGTATTATGTGCTCCTGTGATCAAAAATAATTTTTTTTTCATTTTAAAAGAGTTCATATCTCAGCATGATATGAATTTAGAATAGGTGAGCATGCACTGTAAGGGTCTCCCACATTCACAATCTTTCTGATGCAATCTAATTTCCAATTTTCCAAAAAAGAATTAATGGAGCACAAGAGATAACCCAAAGATGGAATTTGAGACTTCAGTGTAGAGGCAGGTTCCAACTACAATAATTCTATATTATAATAGGGTATTGAAAGTCGATAGATAGAATCAGATGAAGATAGAGCTACATGCACATGTGTGTAATATATAAGCCTCTATCTATAGAACATCCTCTTTTTTTCCTGTGACTATCAGGAAATTAGAGACATTTGTAAATCTGTTGAGCCTTTCCATTCCATTTTGAAAATGGAAAATATTAGTTCTATTATATAAAATTTTTACATATTCAGTCTGATTAGGTGACTAAATAATTAATATATACATTTTAATATTATGAATATATGACATCAAAATGTAAAAGTAAATTGTAGTTATCCTATAAATTTATCTTGTTTTGGATATTCACAGATGAATCCAGTGTTGGTTTAGCTATGGAATTAGGAAAATTTGTGTTTATGTCTCAACTTAAACATATACTTATTGTTAAGATTATAAGAGGCAAAGAAGGTTCTAGTCTGAATTGGAAGAGAAAGTTTCCTTCTCTGGGTACTCCCTATATCAATGCAATCTCAGAACCAATCACTATTTCTTTTTTTTTTATATTTTTTTCAAGGCAATGAATGGGGTTAAGTGGCTCCCTCAAGGCCACACGGCTAGGTAATTATTAAGTGTCTGAGGTCAGATTTGAACCCAGGTACTCCTGACTCCAAGGCAGGTGTTCTATTCACTGTGCCACCTAGCCACCCCCAGTATTTCTTTTTAGATATTTACTGGCTGCTAATAATTCAATAATTATTGAAATATTCAGACCTTTGAAAGTAGAAATAGTACTGGATTTTTACATCAATAGTCTATTTTCTTGTCTTGTAAATGGCTAATTTATTGTAATTATTCTCATTTGACATTTTAATCAGTGAACAAAAACCACTTTGTTTAATAGCAACAGGACAGATAGGCCCCATCACCCCTCATTGCTAGAAGTGATGTGATTATATTATTTTTCTCAAAGCTTTCTCATGAAGTCTAATGCTAGATATGCTTATATATGCCTGTATATGTAGTAACTCTGTGTATAATATGCATAAATATATAAGCATGTATATATACAAATATATTTGTATAAATAAGTAACATATTATATATGTATGTATATATGTATACATATGTATACATATGCATATGTGAGAATGAGTCTATACATATGTAGATATGTAACTATGCATCCATATACATATATATGTATATACATACATACACACACACACACACATATATATATATATATAGTGGCATAGACATATCTACACACAATTGAATAACATTTTCCATCTGTCCATTTATCTAGTGTTACCATTAACAAAGGATGTCATAAAAGCAAGGACCCTCTACATTACTCAGGATCCTAAATCCATGCCCAATCCCATTACCTAAAATTCCTTCTCTTTTCCCCTCCATTCAATGAACAATTGGTCCCCCACACACACACACAATAGCACCATGAAACTGTTCACATAGTTTTCATTTATGTTTTGTTTATTGAAAGGAAATGGGAGGGACAGCTAGGTGGCTTAGTGGATAAAGCACCAGCCCTGGAGTCAGGATTTACCTGGGTTCAAATCCAGTTTCACACATTTAATAATTACCTAGCTGTGTGGCCTTGGGCAAGCCACATAACCCCATTTGCCTTGCAAAAAAAAAAAAAGGAAATGGGGCTAAGTGACTTGCCCATGGTCACACAGCTACAAAATATCAAGTGTCTGAGGTAGAATTTGAACTCAGTTCCTCCTGACTACAGAGCCAGTGCCACTTATGTGCTTACTTTTCATTTATGATAACAAGTTATCCCCAATCAGTGATGTTCAGAGGACCAAGCTTTAATGCAAAGGCTATTGCCAGCAGAGTCTTTGCTGGGATTACATGCCCACCTCATATGGTCAGTCAGTTATTGAGTAATTATTATGTGCTAGCCCGAGTGTGACCAATACACTCTATTGCTCCAGAGTATTACTCAATCAGATTTCTACAGATTTCTACAGATTTCCATATTGGTCCAGTTGCCAACAATACCTCCTGTATGCAACATTATCTTATATCTTCTTGACTTTCAACAGACTATTGCCCAAGTTTAGTAATAATAGCACCTACTTTTGTAGCATCTACTATGTGTATGTAGGCTTAGGGCTAAGCTCTTTTCAATTGTTATCTCATTTAATCTTCACAACATCAACCTGAGAGTTAGTTACAATTATACTCATTATACAGTTGAGGAAACAGAGGTGATGTCACTTGTCCAAGTTTAGACATGTCTCAGATCACATTTGAACATAAGTCTTTCTGACTCCAGGACCAATTCTCTATCCAACAGCACCTATCTCTTCAGAGTTTGGTTTTAAGGATGAAATTAGATGGTATTTGGCTTTTTTAAAGGCACAGTAGCACAGTGACTTTTTCCTTCCCTTTCCTCATTTACTTTGTATACATTTTATATTAACATAAACACTTTATATTACTTTAGTAGATATGAGCTCCCAGGGTGTTGAACATTATACTATAGGCATTTAAATTTTTTTGAATGAATAAATCATATAAAAGCCTGAGATTTTGTAGGTTAGTAAATAGAGAATGAGATCAATAAAAAGGATACTATGTGTTAATAGCTTGATTTGACAGAATGAATCCATCATTTTAATTATTTTAATTAACTGGTCATTTTGATTTAAATGGTTAATTTAGACACAGTACAAAGCAAGCTATATAACCTAAGGCAAGTCATTCATTCTATCTGAGGTTTCAGTTTCCTTATCTGTAGGAGGAGGAGATTCCAAACTAAAATTCTATGAATTTTATGAAGAAATTTCTTACATTAAAAATAGGATTAAGTTGTTTGATTCCATGCTTATTTGTAATAATAGTGTGAGGACCAGTGTTTATGTTCCAATTTTGTTGCATAATGGAAGTTATTATAAGCATTTAAATCATATTAAAATTTAAAGTGGTTTATTATGTTATTCCTTTTTATTTTTCCTGTCTAGAAGATTACCAGACAAGGATAGATACTGACTTCTTTGAATATTACTTCGGTACTATAAAATTGTGGTCAAATAATTTTACAGATTTTCCATTGTGTTCCTTTGTCAAGTTTTCAAAAGTAAAAGTAGCACCAAATTCTAAGGTATTTTAAAGTATTATTTTTAACTTATTTTAGATATTTTCCCCTTTCAAGAAATACCATTCATCTAAAGAAAAGAATTGCTTAAACAGCATAATATAATTTTAAAAGAACATAATTCCCAAATAAAATTCTCATTTAAAACAGTTTGTGTTTTTGAAAAATCAAACATATTAAATCCAAGGTTTTGACAAATGATTTCACTTAACTAAGAAAAAGTCAAATGGCAATTAATGATCATCTCTCTATATAGCTCGTTATATATATATATATATATATATATATATATATATATATATATATATATATATATATATTATACATATATATATATCCCAAAGCATATAAATATGCCTCTAAGATAGAGAATGTGTGATTTTTACCTTCTTATCTATTCTCCTTCTCTTTGTTGCTTATTTCATATATGGAGAGCTAAATGGAAATCAAAACCAGTTTTTTTAAAATAAAGAACAGGAAAATCATATGTATTTATAGTGTATTTTGTATTTCAAGTTCATCTCATTCATTGATTAATTTTGATTTTTAAATAAGATGTCTAACTTAGACTTGCAAACTCTAAGTACTCTGTATCAAATTTATGATTATTCTGCTTTTGCATTACAAAAATTATAAAATGAACAGTTTGTTCCAGTAACAAATATCCTCATTGATGGTGGGAATAAAACCTAAGAATTGAGAAAAAAATTCTTGATCCATAAGGGATTGGACTTGTTGCTATTTCATTGGTATAGGATAGTTCCAGAAGATGAAATGTTCCTTACCAATGCAGGTCAGCATTTTTTCTGATATTTATATTGGATTTATTTGCCTATAGCACCTATAGGCTGAATAATTTACCCATAGTCATACAATGAGCGTGGGTCAAAAGAAGAACATAAACTGGTTTTCTTGGATTCAAGTCTAAATGTCTAACTTATAGACCATACTTCCTTTTAGCTAAGAATTGAATTAATTTAACATCATAATACTAATGAAAATTTTCAAAAATTTTTGCTATTTGAGCCCTAAGGGTGACAGTAAAATTAAACATAAAAACTCTTTAATTCATAGTTCACTAATTTGAATCTAGTGATAATACAGACAGGACCTAGGTTAACATTTTACCTTTGTTTACCAAACCTAATTAAACAGAATGATTTGAGACTTGTCCTAGCTTACTTCCCTTCATTTAACTGGCTCTAGGACTTGGCCCATTAACTTCTTCCTTTCACAAGCTCTTTTTTTTCCAAATACCATTCTTCATCCTTCAGCTCAACAGTTTAGTTTGTGAGAAAAGCCTTTTTAATGATGAATGATAAATAATTTACTATTTACTATGTACCAAGCTCTGTCCTAAGTTTTGGGAATATAAATACAGGCAAGTAAGATAATTCCCAACCTCAAGGAACTTACAGTCCAATTAAGGAAGACATAAATAAAGTAGAACTATAAAAAAGGGAAAAGAGAATAACTGTAATATATATTGTGGCCTGGTATAGCAATAGCCAGAAAATGATTGGAACCTTTGTTTTAGAAAGATAAAAATCACCTGTCCGAGTCTAGGGTGGTTCTGATGTGAAGAGAAGTAAGAGAGAGAAGAAAGATAATAAGCACCTATTCAAGATCTACTATGCCAGGTCAGGCAGTTAAATGACTCAATGGACAGAAGGCTCACCTTGTGCATCTTTCTGAGTTAAAATAGGACCTGAGGCTTTTTCTAGTTGTGTGACCCTGGGCAGGTCACTTAACATAGTATGCCTTAGTTTCCTTATCCATAAAATGAGTTGGAGAAGGAAATGGCAACCCACTCCAGTAATTTTATCAAGAAAACTCCAAATGGGATCACAAATGTTAGACACAAAGGACAATTACATCAGGAATAGTGTTACGTGATTTACAAATGCTTTCTTATTTAAGCCTCATGTCCTGATATATAAGTTATAATTGTATCTGCTTTCCACTTGAGGAAACTGGGGCAGACAGTTTAAGTGATTTGCCAAGGTCAAACAACTAGGACATGTCATAGACTGGATTTGACCTCAAGTCTTCCACAGTCTCCATGCTAAGTCATCTACTTAAGAGGAGGGTTGGAGTAGAGGCATCATGTTCTAGAAATGTCTGGAAAGTTACATTCAGACAAAATAAGGCAAATGCTCAATTCTCAGTATAATGTCCTTCTTTGGGGGGTTTTAAGAATTTAACTACTGAATTCTATAAGGCTATATAAAGGAGACCACAATGGCATATTCAAGTGGAAAATTTTTCATGTTGTGGAGGTCCTATAAGGAGCTAGATTGTATTTTCTTAGTTGTCTCTCCCAATCCCATCTGCCAGGTTTTATTCTTGGAGTCAGCTAGAAGATTCCTGTTTGGATTGATGGTTAGTTTCAAGATTCCAGTTTTCATTATCTCAGACTCCTTAGGACTGATAAAAGGGAGATATCTTCCAACTTTTAGATATACATAAGCCTAACAGGAAGTAAACAGGAAGAAACTGTGCAATTATCATCAGTTGAGTCAAGTAAGAAGTGTCAAATAGAAGGCTCAAGAGAGTGGGGCAGTGTTCAGCAGATGCAAATAAATATTGAAATTATATATTTGAAACACATTCTCAGTTTTGGCTGCTCCTGTTAGAGGCAATTAGATGTAGCTAGAAAGTGTTGTAGCTTCTGAGGCTGGTGATAGGATTTAGCTGATTAGTGGACTGTATCAGAGTGAAGAGAAGCAGCTTTTTAGCAGAATAGAGAATTCTGGATAATTTTGTAGACAAAACGTAGAATTGTTTGCCTTCTTTGACTGGGAATCCTCCCTAAATTTTCTGCTCTATCATTTCTTTGAAGCTGATCTATCCATGAAAATGAATTGAACAATATTCCCTGACTTTGTATGAAAGAACCAAGACTTTGAATAGTGATAACATGGGACTAGATAAGAAGAATTTAAAGATTTGCTTATGAAGGGGGGCGGGATTCTGGGAAGATGGCAGAATAGGCAGAAACTTCTAGGCTCCCCAAATTTTCTCCACAAACAAGTCAAAAAAATCACCTTAAGGTGAATGTAGAGCAGAATAAATAAACAAAAGTTGGGACAGAACAGTGTTCCCCCTTGCCTCAATCACAGGAATTCATACTTCTGGGACAGAGTTGTGGAGTCTAGCAACTGATGAGGATAGAGAGGGAACCTCTGCTATTAAGGGATGTTAGTTCAACCTATGTGGCAGAGTTGCAGTCCTAAGCAAGAAGGAACCACCATACTCCCAATGGGTGCAGAAGCAGTTGTACCAGGATGCTGATACTTGTGGACAATAATGGGAGAGTTGAGTTCTTGGTCTTGGTTCCAGGGAAGAGGGGATAATTGAAGGTTATAGCCAATGGAGAGCTCTCAAAGAGTAAGATCATTTCCAGCACAGTATACAGAGGAGCTTGGGCAGTGGGGGGTGGGGGAAGAAATGCAGAAGTTGAATCCAGGACAGAACTACTGAGAGGAATATAACAATTAACTGCTAAATTTTTTTTAAAAATTAAATGAGCAAACAAAGGAGAAAATAAAAACATTAGTATGGGCAGATAAGACCAAGGTTTATATTAAGAGGAAGATACTGAAGCCAAAAAACAAAAAGAAAGAAAGAAAAAGAGAAGCCTCTCTTACCCCAAAGAGTAAAAATCAAATGCCTTTTGTCCAAAAACAATTCATAGATGAACTCAAAATTTAAAAACCAAATAAGAGAGATTAGAAAAAATCAATAAGCACAATCCAAGAAAAGCAAGAAGCTTATGGAAAGAAAATTAATCAACTGGAAAAGGAATCATAAGTTAGAAAATGACTCCTTGAAAATTAGAATTGGGCAAGGGGAATCCAGTAAAGTTATTAGAAATTAAGAAATACTAAGACAGAATTTAACTTCTAAAACTTAACTTTGCAGAATATGAGATTTTCAGCCACAACCACAGTTCTTTAACTCATCAATATATAGTGTTCCAAGCCAATAGAAGACAATGCAAAAGACCTCATAAGAAAGACAACTGATCTGGAGAACAAACAAAAAAGAGAAAACATAAGAAACCTGAAAAAAATTTCTTGATACAATAATTAAGAAATAATTAATGTAAATTGTCCTGAGGGGTAGCTAGGTGACACAGTTCAAATCTGGCGTCAGACACTTAATAATTCCCTATGTGACCTTGGGCAAGTAGTCACTTAACTGAAAAAGAAAAAAAAGAAAATTGTCCTGAAGTGTTAGAACAAGAAGGAATACTAGGAGAAAAAAATCCATAGCTAAGAAGAAAAAACACTAAGGGCAATAAGAAATACAAATTGAAGAGCAAAAGAACTATGATTGTGACTTGAAAATCTTATAACCAGCAAAATTAAGCATAATCTTGAAGGAAAAAAAATAAAAGGACATTCGCTGAATTACTTAGACTTTCAGGATTTCGTTGCAAAAAGACCTGAACTTAACAGAAAGTTTGACATAATACAAGATTCAAGAGAAAAACAAGGTAAACATCAATGACTAATCAGTTACAAGGGACTCAATAAGAACAAATTTATAGGGAAATGTAAAGGATATGTCTAAGATTACTATTAGTAATTGGGTAGTTCAAAGGAAAGACTGGGGTAGAGTGAGTAGAGTGGAATTCTAAAAAATAATATAGTAAAGAAAAAGATTTTAAAAAGTTATCAACTTATGCTAACATGTGGTGAGAGGAATAATTGATGCAGAGGAATTAGTTGGACTACGAAAGCTTGTAGTTCCAGAAACCTACTCTCATCAGGAATGGGTTAAAGAATGGATAAAAAATATATACATACACACATGCATGCATACATATATACATAATTATTATATATAACCTTTCTTGAAATGGAAATTTATTGCTTTATATTATGAGTCCTCTTTTATGTTTTGCTGCTTACATGAAAATTTTTTTTATTTTGTTTTTAAGCTTAAAAAATAAAAAAAATTAAAATAAAGATTGTTTTTAAAAAGAAAAAATTATACATTTAGGGTGATGAACTGTGTTCAATTGTTTCAGTTATGTCATAAGGACTTAAATTCTAATCCTTTAACTAAGTGGAAAAATAATGTGGTAAAGAATTGAGATCAGTTTTCACGAGACCAAATGGTCTCTCAGAGGTTAGACTTCCCATGGCCTTTCCCCTTGTAATCATTCCTCTTACTTCACTATCAGTGAAGGAATAAAATTGATTCACCAAGGAAGATTCTGCATTTCATCTGGTTAGATAAGGTACTGGACACTGAGATCCTTCCTCAAGTTAACTGCCAACCATTCAAATGCTACTGCAGAAAGTTCAGCTCTATAAGCTGATCATATTCAAATGACAAAATGAGATTTGCCTGAAGGATTATTTTAAAGAGAACTCACATAAGGCAGAAGCTCACATGGTGAATAGAAGTGATACAAAGACACTTTTAAGGTCTCTTGATATGAGCAAAGGAAAATTACGGTAGCTCAAAAGAAATGTGAGATGAATAAATTTAGAGTTATCTCCCTCTGAAATGGTATATATGTATGCATGTATGTATAGGCACGATTTGTGCCTAACCTATGGTAGACTCTTTTGAGCACAGATTGGTATGATCAACCATAGCCCTATTAGTATGATGTAATTTTGATCCTCTTCTAGCATGAGAAGAAACACCACCACCAAAAATAATCTGATTCAGAAGTAAGCACTCCAGCCGCCACCAACAGGAGAATTTGCATTAGTCCAGTGTATTGAAATATTACAAATCATCTTCCTGCTAAAGTTTTATAAATTACTTTCATATGTACTCTTTGTTATATTATGATCTTCTTGAAGATAGGGCTATGTTTTGGTTTCTGTTTTTCTCATCTACCGTAAGCTTGGTAGTAGTTAATAGTTCCTAAAGAAAACTTCTTGATTTACTATAAATCAAAAGGCCCAAGTTATACCATTAAATAATTATTTGATACAGGGCAGGTGAATTCACCACTTCCTGCCTCAATTTTCTTGTCTATAACATGTGGAAGGTGTGACACAGGATACTTAAATTCTTACCCAATTCAAAGAAGAATAATAAATTTCTCAAAACACTAAAAATGAAAATTACTCACATTTTACTGATCAATAACTCAGGATTAAAAGTGAATGATGAGTTTATTAGTATCAGGAATTAACAATAGTGTGGGGAAAATCAAGTGAACCTTGGATTTTTTTTATATTAAACTTTAAAAGTCAAAATTAAAAGCTGAAAATGTTCAGAAATAATATTTTAATTCTAACAAATATAGAAACAGCTATGTCATTATAAAGAGTTCTACTGTTTCCAAATTTGATTTATTTCTTAAGGAAAAAAATTTGTGGAACCCTTTCTTCAATTTTAATATAACTATATTTTGACAATTCAAGTTTACTTGATACCAAAGTATGAGAAAACTTAAGGAGAATTTTCTCTTAGTCAGTATCAACAATTACATTTTATCTGATCATTCAAACAATTTATTGTCAGGTCAGTTTTTGTTTTATAAAGTCAAAGTTATATTGCAAAAATGTTATTGCATTGCATCTTCTGTTCAAAATTTCAATTCTAGCAAGTTTCAGTGTTTGATTCCATATTTGAAAGATGATGGAGGAGAGACATCTTTCCCCATAAAGGGGAGAAAAAGCAATAATCTTTTTATCCCATCTTTAATAGAGTAAAAAAAAATCTAGATTTAGAGAGAGGATTATATGTTAAAAGTCATTCTGTGTAAGAACTATGTTTCTAGAGAGTTGTATTTTCTATTAAATGACAGAGAGGAGACTCCAATTTAAATGACTTATCCAATCAAAAAAAAAAACACATTTATTAAGTCTATATAATGTGCCAGATCATATGCTAAACTTTGGAGATATAATTAATATCTTTATATTATCACAATCTCTACCATCAAGGAATGTATAATCTAGAAGGGAAAACACTCTACCAAAGAAGGGAGTAAGTTAGAGGGGAAAACTAGGGATCATCGTATTCCTTGGAGTTGAAGTCAATCAGAGCAATAAACTGGGGTAGACCAAAAAAGTCTAGTTTCTTCCTATAAAGAAGCATTTGATTCCTCCATCATCCAGACCTCCATAAAGAGGGGAGAAGAGGCTGAGAGAGGGAGTGTCAATCATTAAAGTTAGAAGCATGCTGATGAGATTAGAGAGATGATTTTAATGGGAAGAGCATCTTGTTCTGTGTAGTTGGAATCAGGAAAAGCAACAGAATCAAAGTAGAATGTATTTATAGTAAATGTTTTTACAAAATGAATAATCCTTTTTCAAAAGTGAATTATTGTAGGCTATTTTATTGCATTTTTTTACTTTGAAATTTGAATTTTCTTTAAGTAAAACACAATTATGTTCCAAATTTTATGAAATTCTTCATCCTAAAGACTGTAACAATGAACTAGGCAGAAAAATAAAAGGTAAACCTGGTATCATAGGTTTATAAGTCCACTGATGTACTTAACTTGAAGTTTGCAAATTCTCTTCGTTATTGTAAGTGAGGGTCTTGCCTGGGAAAAAGAGAAGTTAAGTAACTCCCCATGGTCATTCAATTAGATGGTTTCAATCACAGAAATTGAACCCAGAAATTTTTAAGTCCAAAGCTAGCCCTCTCATCACTAGTCCAGTGTTTTATCTAGATAAAATAGGATAGGAAAAAATATGAACATACACATACATATAAAATGCATTTATATGTGATATTTATATTGTTAGAATTATGTTATACTATATTATATGTTTGTGTTATATATAATAAGAATCATGTATCTGTATATACATTTAAGTCTTTCTATGTCTATTAGGCTTTTTGTAGAAGCAGATCTTTCAGTTATGTACTTCTAGAGGCATCAGAATAAGAAATTATTAGCTATTTTACATATTTGAAAATAATAATTATTGTGTTAACACATAATACTTCAAAGATATATAATTTCATGAGAGGACATATAAATAATCATCTCACTATTATGGCACACCATACACCTTCCCCTTCCTATTATTTTTAATTACTTACTGATCAATTCTCTGGTTATGTCATTCTGTTTAATTTGTATAATTCATATAAGATTCTTAATAGAAATGCACAGTATAAGATTATTAATATTTTCATTGTTTTGTATTATGGATATTAGTAATTCAATCATGTTTAGTTTAGATGACAATTTACTTATTTTCATTTTTCAGTTTGCATAAAGTTTTAATGGATCTTCAGAACCAACAATTAATACATTTAACTGACTGGTTATCAGAAACTGAAGCTAGGACAAAGAAAATGGAGGCAGAACCTCTAGGTCCTGATCTTGAAGATCTAAAACGTCAAGTACAGCAACATAAGGTTAGTTCTAAAAGCTATGTCATTTTCTCTACTGCTGAATGTTTGAATAAGTTTATGTGCATACCTAAATATATTGAATATTTATAAAATATATTTCAGTAAGCTTCTGTGCAGAATTTCTTTTTAATTTTATAAGTTGATAAGCTTATAAATTTGAGCTTTCGTTTATGCATGCATTATCCATATTTGAAAACAATCCAAACATATTACTGGAGTAAAACAATTGGAATATGGAATTTATTTAAATTTTCTAACTTACCTGGAAGAAAGACTCTATAGAGATTAGATTGAAA
Organism: Macrotis lagotis; assembly: GCF_037893015.1. NCBI lineage: Eukaryota > Metazoa > Chordata > Mammalia > Peramelemorphia > Peramelidae > Macrotis > Macrotis lagotis. Next base: position 525,227,980 of record NC_133658.1, read on the forward strand.
TTCAGTTTTATATGATTGAAATTTCTTTATATTTTCCCTTAAATTCTTAATATCTAAACATTGAAAACCTCAGCTAAACTCTAAGCAAAATATGCAATTCTAATAGCATTTTGCAACAAAATGCAGCATCTCTGCATTTTATTATTTTGTATTATATTTATTTTGTCTCTATGTTCATTTGCTATTATGAACTCTGAAAGCAGTAAGCACTTTTAGTCTTTAGAAATGAGCTTGATAACATCATTATTTTTCTAGGATAAAGTAAATTGTATTTTAGGCATGGTAAATTGTTCAAAGTATTCCAGAAATTTGTTGCTGAGATGTGACAGGTAGTATTTTGAGAAGAACCATTAATGTATGGGAGCACACAAATATGGATGTGTATAAATATATATATATATATATATATATATATATATATATATAACACATTATATTTAAGTATGTAGATATGTATGTGTGTATATATTATATGTGTGTGTGTGTGTGTGTTAAAAATTCTTAGGAGTTTTGTTGTTACTGCAATGTTTCCTTACTGTTTCTTCTAATGGAAATATTCTATTTCCTCAGCTCTCTCCCTTCTAAGTTTGTCCTTTCTCTCTCTGCTACTGAACTTCACAGTGACTTCTGTTAGAAACCACACTGAGTGTTCCTAAATTGCTCAAGCTATAGTGTTTTTTCCTCATGCGCTGAGTTCCATATTCTTTGCTGTTGTAGACAGGACTATGTTATAGTGGTATTGCAAACAAAACCGACAGGACATAGATCAAGGTCAGCACTAGCCAAGAGAGGCAGCTCTATCACACTAAAAACTAACAAACCTTTGCCAAGACTGCCTTTTTCTACTTTTGGAGTTAGCCAGTTAAGAACCATAAAATAGCAAGTTTTTGACCAAAGCAAGTGGTACATAATGCATCTTCATATCAACTCTTTAACACAATTTTATTTGGGGGTAGCAGAGAGAACTTAGTTAAGTAAAAAGCTCATCTGGGGTGCTAGTTATTAAAGAAAGGAAGCATTTCTTTTAATATCATTCTATTTTAGGGGTGGCTAGGTGGCGCAGTGGATAGAGCACTGGCCTTGGAGTCAGGAGTACCTGAGTTCAAATCCGGCCTCAGACACTTAGTAATTACCTAGCCATGTGGCCTTGGGCAAGCCTCTTAACCCCATTGTCTTGAAAAAATCTAAAAAAAAAATATCATTCTATTTTAATTAATTTTTCTTGCTTAGAATAAACCTCAGTTGTTTTTCTTGTATTGTAGGAATGTGAGTACTACTGGTGCCATCTAAATTACAGCAGCTTCAGACCCCTTGTCTCCTTACTCTAGTCATAGCTATGTATATACAGATGACCATTTTAACGATCCTCATTACCTATCCTAACTTCAAATAGAATGCTTAATGTCTTTCTCAAAGATACTAATTATACAAATGTTATCCATTGGTAGGCATTTCAACTACCTCCCTATGTTAATCTTAAACTTCCTAGTCTTATATAGATGGTTTATTATGAGTGTGTCCTTTATGTTTACCAAGGAGAAATAGCACAGTCTCTTCCTTTATTTTTTTTAAGTTATGAGCAAATACACCTGCCACCTTGTAAATCACCTACAAAGATATAGCATTCATCAAGAACTTAGTTTTTGTGATAGAATGAAACATCCAACAAAGTAAAAATGACAGAAAGGTAATGATGTGCATTGTCATTCTTGTACTACATGGCAATTAATCATAAATGGTAAGCAGTTCTTGAATGTGTTTATAATTTGTATTTTTCTACATGGCCAAACACAACATTTGTAGGGTCAGTGAGTACATAAGATCAGAGTATTCCAGAAATCCATGATAGACAGGTTCACCTCACTGTAGTTTTTTCAGATATGACAGAGTAGACACTGGAATTTCAAAGTAACCTATACTTAGGACAGAATTACTTCCTTCACAAAGAAATCTGAATACAAGCAAGAATAACCAAACAAACAAACAAACAAACAAACAAACAAATAATAAACAAACACTGCATGGAAGCTACCTTTTTTCTCCACAAAGGAAATTATTGCTTGATGAGGAGACTGTGACAATGACCAGTTCTTCCTAAGGTGGGAAAGGAGGAATGGAGAGAACTTGAAAACTGGGGAACAACTTTTCTACCTACTTCCAAGATATATGTGACATTATTTAAAAGAAAAATCCTAAATTTCAACCTCTTGCAGATATATTGCTGAAATCCAGTTCCTAATAGGAAATACATTACAAAGTGGGCAGAAAAAGAAAATTAATAATAAATCGTGATGGATAGGGAAAAAGAATTAATAAAATTCTTAGTCATATTTTAAAAATAGATGTTAATTTCTCATAAGTACACATTAGCAAAGGGGATCTCTTTTTTTACCTTTGCTTTTTAATTAAACCAAGAAAGATAAATTCATGATCCTTTTTTAGATGAAAGTGTTCAGAATGAAGCATTATTTAAACCCTCATGATTCATATACAATTTTCCCCCTAAAAACAGGCAGGATACAGTAGATTTATGAAATAAGGAATCTTCACAATTTTGACAATAAAAATATGAGTATGTCATTGAAATCTTTAGAATAGTATTCTCTTCCCTAGGTATCTTCTTTGCTTGAAATAATATAATATTCGAGCCATTTAGCACTGTGGAGGCATATATCTAATAGTGGGGTCACCTCTAGCTGTTTTATTGAAACCAATGCTACCAAAAAAGCAAGAAAAGAATGTGATCCCCGTCCTGAATTAAAATTCTGCTCATGCTGAAAAGTTCTCTCCTATGTAGTAATTGGAGGTCAAGATAAAAATGTTTGCAAATATTTCAAGGGTTGCATGAATATTACAGATAGAGCTCTACATATTTTGTGACAGTGCCCTTTGCTATCTTCATTTCAATAAAATTTTATTATGTGACCAACTGGAAATTCAACTCTTTGAAATACCTGGAAGATGACTCATTGCTCTCAAATTGGTAATCAAGTTACCTCAAACAATTGATATTATATTGGTAATGCTATTAAACTCACCAAATCCTGTATGTCTTATATAGTTTCAGAAATTTCAATTTTCAGAAAAATTTGGAAGTGATCAATCATTTTTCATTACTATTACCTTTGGGAGAAAAGTGAGCTTTATATTAAGACAAGGAGACCCAAGAATGATTACCTCTGGGAAGCTGAGTAGATTGAACCTCTCATTTCTGTTGTGTAATGTGTCAGCTAGAAGTCAGCCTTGTAATTTCAGTCCTGAGAGAGCAATTTTTATTAGTAAGGTTTGAAAATTGATAAGAAACTAGAGAATTTCCTCTGAAGGAGTGGCAATCACTCATGAGGATTTGGAAACTGAAATGGAATTGAGATGTCATTAATGGACAGAAAGTAAATTGGGAACTCCTTGAAAGGGAAGCATTTTGTCACATGGCATAGAAAGAATGAGATGGAGCTTAAGGCTTCTGTTTACTGATCAAGGATTCAATTCTTTGGGGAAATTGTGGTATTCTGTCATACCAGCTAGTGGCCCAGTGTTAGCTTTAATAAAGTATCTATGTGTTTTGGGTCAAGTTATTAAATCATTCTCCACCTCATTTTCCTCATCTAGAAAATGAGAGTGTTGGACTGACATTTCCAAGTTCTTTAAAGTTCTGTTGTACTGTGATTTTCATTCCTTATTTCAAGCTTCAGAAAAATGGTCACATTTGAAAAGGCCTGCACACTATGTCCCCAAGATGTGCTCAATAAAAACCATGGTCTCACTAATTTTATCTAACTAATCTCTGATTTCCTTCCTAAATATTGTATTAATCATAGAAAAGAGTTGCCAAGAATGATTGGGAAATATTTCTGGGTGCAATTAGGAACAAAATATATTGTCATCCACATGATGACCTAAGTATCTTACTTAATGAAAGCAACTTTTATGTCTACAATATTTTAGATGTAAACAAGTGTATTATTATTATTATTATTATTATTACCATTATTTTGAGGGAGTTGATTGACTAAGTAGTTTGAGCCCATAGGACTTGTGCACAAGTAAATCTTAGATTGTTTGCAAAATCCCCACATGGAAAATTGGATCAGGGAATTTATAACAAATATATGGGGAAAGAGTCACATATAAATAATTTGTTCAAATAAGGGAATATGCTCTGGTAGAACATTTAATAATAACAATAATAATAATTTGAGGTTTACAAAACATTTTAGAAATACCTCATTTGATGCTCCCAGCAACCCTAGGAGTTAAATAGAATTTAATTTGCTCATTTACTTAATCACATCTAGTAAGTATTTGAGGTCAGATTCAAATTCAAGTTTCACTCAGTCTGAGGTTATTGTGATTTCCTGGTACTATTGATTAGATTTATAAGAAGAGATCCATACTTAAGCATTGATTAATAAAACTATACATTTATGTGTAAAGCATGCAAAATTAAGATAGATTCCACCCTTTTCCTGTCTTCAATGACCTTTGCCTCATGGACTTCTCTCTCTTTAATATCTAGAAATCAATTTATATCAATATTAATCACACTATAGATTCAGCTACTTGTAGAAAGCTGGACTTTCTTTTGTATGGCTATTTTATATTATAATAATTATATCCACTTAAACTCATTACTTGCCATCAGATCAAAGAAGGTATTATTTTTTTCTTTCTTCTCTGTGATTCAAGTTTTGGTCCAACTCTCTACACATCAATCACACAGTAAAGATAGTTTTCTTTTAATAACAGCAATAAAAGCTACCATATTATGGTTTGCCAGACACTTTGTATTTCTCACAAGAAACCCAGAAGGTAGATGCAATTATCATACCCATTTAATAGGGAAGGAAAGTAAAATAGAGATTGTGCCCAGAGTCACACAGGCAAGAACACCTGAGTATAGGTTTAAACTCAGGTCTTCTTATCTTCCAGTACAGTACTATAATCAGCACCACTGAAATGATACTTTTTTATAAGGCAAAATAAAATGACACCAACAAAATGAAAGTGAGCAAAGAGTTAAGTTAGGGAGTAGTTAACTATAGAGAAGGAAAAGGCTTCTACTTTTAATCTATTCCCCTTCATGGTAAGGAGAGACAGAAGAGTCAGACAATAAGAATTGCTCCCTTCTTTTGCATTACAGAAATGAGAGAACAGGAAAGGTCTCAGAGGGGCAGTTGCATCATTTCTTTTATTCACACTTGTGTATAAGTCCTCTGAGGTTTATCTAGGGCTCTGCTTCTGCCCACTCCACACGTAAGTAACAATAACAGCACCAGAATGTCAACATTATCAGAATATCTGAAGGAAAGGACAAGGGAACACGAACTGAAAGGTTGACTATTTACAAGGAACCAAGGAGAAAATAAAACTTTTTAACTCTCCTACTTTCTCCAGGATCCTTGAAAGTTTCAAAAATAATACCAAAAGTCAAAATTCAGAACCATCACTGATGATTAACTCTGATATAGCCTCTTCTTGTGTTTCTAATCTCTATAGCAGTGAAGGCTCTACAATACTACTAAGGCAAGAATCTTTCTCCTGTTGACAGATCATAGAGAGTGTGGAGGGTTTCTCATAACTACCTTATTCTATTGAAAAATGTTATTTCTAAGGAAACTTAATGATGATTCATGATTATGATAAAGAAAAACAAAAGGGGTATGTGAAAGACATATTTATTAAAAAGTATATAAGCCATGTTTTAGTTACCATGTCTGTGTTGACCAGATCATTAATTCATAATAGTCTCTTTAGTATATGTCACCTTTAGCTTTAAAATTCTAAAATGGTTTAGATTACTAATATATGTGTGTGTGTGTGTGTGTGTGTGTGTATGTGTGTGTTTCAGTTAAATAGGAAGATCAATTGGATTTACAGATGAATATACTAGTAACTCATTGTTTAATTTTTGCTAACCCTTCCTTCTAGCCTTTGTCAGGCTGAAGTATTTCCTAATACATTTCTTTTTCCTTTTCTCCTTCTCCCATAGTCATTACAGGTAATTAAAAATAGCATTCAAATATGGGTAAAGCTACAAATGACTAAGCCATGCCTGCAAGAAGGATCTCTGATAACAATGCTTTCAATAGGTTATGTCCATGAAAAAATACTCAGACATTTTTTCTATGTTAATTGAATCTAAAAAAATGCTGCAAGGCAGAAAACTATGCAAGAATAGTGCCCTAATAGAAATGCAGAAGCAGTTATGCTATCAGAGCCTCATGCCCCGGTTTCCAGGTTGCCACAACTTTGGCCATGGGCATACCTGAAAGGGTAAGAAAGCTAAAAGATACTGCAGCACAGGCCAATTCACAGTAATTTCCAAGGGAAATAAGCAACAAATACAGGGTAGCAGACACATATAGAAAACCATCCTGGCACAATAGATCCTGAGGAATAATAAATATTGTTCTGTTGTTTTTGGTTGTATTTGACTCTTTGTGACCCCATTTGGGATTTTCTTGGCAAAGAAAGATCCAGTTCATTTCACAGAGGAGGAGATCGAGGCAAACATGGTTAAGTGACTTGTCCACTGTCCTACAGCTACTAAATGTCTGCAGCCAGATTTCAACTCAGGAAGTTGAATCCTTCAGACTCTAGGTCCTGGCACTCCATTCACTGAGACACCTATCTGCCCATTATAAAGAAAATTCATCGTAAAGCTTAAAACATGACTCACTTTTATTCCAGGTGGTGGTAGGTTTAGAGTGCCAGGTAGGTGGTTAAGGATTAGAGTGCCAGGCTTGGAATTAGTAAAATCCATCTTCCTGAGTTCTAATCTGACCTCAGACAGTTACTAGTTATGTGACTCTGGACAAATCATTTAACTCTGCTTCAATCACTCCAATATCATATCAATCTCTTCATAAAGTGAAGTGGAGAAGAAAATGGCAAACCACTCCAGTATGTTTGACAAGGCTTGGACATGAATGAAATGACTGAAAAATAACCATTCTTTGTAGCCATCTCCATGAAATGGATAGTCTAAATATAATCATCCCTATTTTAAAGAAGAGAAACCTGAACCTTCAAAGAGTGATTTGCCAAATATCACATAACCATCTAGTGAGTCTTGAAGCTGGGATGTGAACTCAGTGGTATTCTAATTCTTGGCTATTTTTACTAAGGCATATTCCTTCTCAGACTTTGCTATGGGAAGGGTTTATCAGGCGACTTTTTTTTTCCTCCCTCGTTGTAGTTCAATCAGTTTTACTGCTATAACATAAAAGCCATTTTAGGAACACCTGCCAGGAAGACTGGACTGCATTTATTTTCTACTTTCATTCATCCTCAATAGGAGCAAGGCAATTACTCTCATGAGGGTGATTGTCAGCATCTGCTATCTAAGGGCTCCCACATTTTGCTTGCTTTGCCTCCCTGATCATGCTAACATATGGAATACATAAAATTGTCAGCAAGACACAAAATGTATGAAAGGAGACTTCCAGTTATGAATTGGGTTTCCCCAAATGGACCAATGGTCCTAAGTACATCGGTATACCCACAGCTCCATTGCAAGGTCCAATACTAATATTTAAAACAACAACAAAAATAACAACTTTCACTTTTTTTCTAATTATTCTCCTTGAATGACCAATGTCAACAAGAGACCATATTATAGAAATTCAATTAATCATGTATTTATTAAATATCCCTAATGTCTCCAACTCAATGTATATCCTTGTAAATTGATATCATAAAGCACCTTGCATTATCTTTTCTCTTATGAACTTTACATTTTGGAGAATACAAGATTTACATCTCTGAAACAATACCATGAGTGATCTTGGATTCTTAGAGATCAGTGAATTTCATGTTCAGGCAGATCCTTCCAAATGAAAAAGTCATGGCCTGGTGATAGACTGAGTCTGCTACCTGATGGCAATCATAGCCAAGTTGTTGTAGACTAATCCCCAGGTTGACCAATAGGTGCAGATTCAGTGCTATTGCAAAAATTAATTAAATTAAAATTAATAATAAAACACATTTAAAGGATTTACTTAAAATTTGTCTACCTTATACTTACCTTATTTTAGAAGCACCAAATTTATTTTTAAAGATAACTGTTATCAGTGATACCTTTTCCTATATAACCTCTATCATGATTGAAGGAGTGATGAGGAAGGGAGAGACAAGGGACCTGGAACACTTTTTTATTTTTATTTCTTCAGTTTAATGACTCAATATCTTTTCTTTAAACTATGCTAATTTTGTTTTTTGTTTATTTTTGACAAGTGCATGCAATATTCATAATATAAATGAATCTTTTAATGTAAAAGAGTTTGGGATACATTTATTTTAGTTGTGGGGTTTTTTTGTTTTGTGCAAGGCAATGGGGTTAAGTGACTTGCCCAAAGTCACAAAGTTAAGTAATGATCGTCTGAGTCAGCATTTGAACTTGGGTCCTCACTTTCCCACCTAACTGCCCTCTAGGCACCACCTAGCTGACCCCTTTGGATACATTTTAAGTCAACTATTATTCATAAAAGATGAATTAAGAAATGTGATAAATTGGATTTTAAAATATATAAAAAAAAGCTATCAAAACTTCAATTACCAGTCACAGCTACATGTTGATAAAGGGTTATACAGATTACAAATACTAACTGCTAAATATAGTTTGCTGTCATTCTTTATATCACAGTGGTGATTGATAATTTCAAATGCATAGGCTGAAATTCTCTATTTATTTTTAGATTTTTCAAGGCAGTGGGATTAAGTGGCTTGCCCAAGGCCACAGGGCTAGGTAATGATTAAGTGTCTGAGGTCAGATTTGAACCCAGGTAATCCTGACTCCAAGACCGGTGCTCTATTCACTGCTCCACCTAGCCACCACCAGAAATTCTCTATTGTTGATCTCAACAAAGTCTTGCTTATCCCAGGGACAGTAGTCTATAGCATGTGCTGCCATTTAAGGTTTTTATCACTGCTTACTTAAACTTCTAACTAGACACCTGAGAAATACACCTTAATAAAGAGCAATATGTCTCCATTTAGCTCATCATTTATTCATACTCTACAAAAGAAAGGGTTATTTTCTTTTTGCCTTCATATCTCAATACCAGTCCCAGTGTTTTAAACATTTTAAGTGCATTATAAATGATGAGGGAGTGGAACTGAATGTTTCAACATTTAAAAACATTTATTGAAAGCCTACTATGGGCAGCTATTTGCATAAAGCACTCCGCTACAGAAATGAATAACAAAGTTCTTGCCATCAGTAAGAAATCACATTTGAGTGATTAATGTTAGGATTTGGCAGAGTTGGACCAAGGGAAAGAAATCATAGTAAGTCCAGGGAGATATAACAAGAAGAATGGTGTGTCTATAAGGATTACTTGTATAAAGTGGAAAAGTCACCTGCAAAAATAGGCATCTCACTCCCTTTCCTTTTCTGCCATTCTTTTCCAGGCATTTCCCCTTCTCTTCCCACTGAGGTTGACCCATTTCATAGTCAGCTACCCTGGTCTTAGTCCTGCACAGGGATTTATCTAACCTGTCTTAAATAGAAGAATGAGAAAAGCAATATGATGTCACATCCTGGCTCAGGAGTCATCAGATCACCACTGCTATTTTTATCTTACATTTTGGCACGAAGAAAATAGAAATCAGATTCCTGTTTTCTTTTTTTTTCTTTAGGTTTTTGCAAGGCAATGGGGTTAAGTGACTTGAGCAAGGTCACACAGATAAAGCATTATTAATTGTCTGAGGTAGGATTTGAACTCAGATCCTTCTGACTCCAGAGTTGATGCTCTATGCACTGCACCACCTAATTCCTGTTTTCTTTATCCTAATTTGACAAGTTTTATAAAATAAATACTTAAAAATTCTTCCTTATACGGTTATAGAGTCCCCAATCAGTAATTATGAAAAAAGAGGATCTGTGCTTATATCAATACTCCCCCTGCCTTCTTTATTCTGGCTTCCCATTTTTCCATAATCAAGCACACAAAACAGAATTATTATTATTTATAATTTTGTTTGTTTGTGTCTAGGGCCAATTAAACAGAAATATAAATAAATATTAAAGAACAGAAAAACTTTGGGTTTAACATCTGCCCTCCATCTACTCAACCAGACAAAAGGAGGAAGAGAAAGGAGAGACAGACACTTCACCATCTGCTATCAGTTCTTACAGAAGGAAAAGTTTCCTTCACCCCAGACATGTTAGACTGTTCTGTTAAATTGTGTAGGCAACAGTAACTCTCTCTTCCTTTTTGTCTCTGTCTCCTCCTTGTTCCTTCCTCTCCCTCCCCCCCACATCTCTTTCTGTCTCTCTGTCTTTCTCTCTGTCTCTGTCTCTATCTCTATCTCTCTGTCTCTGTCTCTCTGTCTCTGTCTCTGTCTCTGTCTCTTTCTCTCTCTCTCTCTCTCTCTCTCACACACACACACACACACACACACACACACACACACACACACACAAACATACACACAAAAACGAGATATTGGGATGAGTGATCCAGCTGTACTTCCCTACAGAAAGTTGAAACTACTATAAAAGTCCAGATTTTGAAAGTAGTAGTAAAGGAATTAAGGTGAAATAAGATTGGGATATTTGAAACTTAGTACTGAGAGAAATAGATATTATACTTTCTCTGTGGCTCTATAGTATTCACTTTGCCTTCCACATTCACTTAAAGTCAGATGCCAATTTTGATAGCTTTGTTTAACATTTGAAGCTAAATGTTGGAATGAATTGCCTTTTGGCCATATTGATTGTGACTAGAGGATAGAGGTTCCAGAAAAAGGTTTAATCCCTAAATTAAAAAGAAGACTTGCCTGCACATGAAATCTAGATATAATCTACCCCTACTTATGGAGATAATGTAGACTCTCTGAAAGAGCACTGTATGGATAGTCAGGAAGACCTGAATTCAAATTCTACCTCAAGTCCTTAGTTTTGTAACCTATAAAATGAGAATAACATCAGCATCAATAATAAAATTAATATCTCAATGTGTTGTGTTTAGGATCAAATTAGGTAATTTTATTTGAAGTGCTTTATAATACTTAAAGCATAATATAAATTATAACATTCTGTGATTCTCTAAATTCATGTAGAATTCTAATCTCATGGCCTCTAGGCCATTATATCTATATAATTTCTTCATATATGAGGGTGTTTGTAGTGTGTGTTGGTATCTCTTTTCTCTACAATTGGCTTGAACCAAGTTGACTGTGTTGCTCCATTTTTAGGGGACCAATAACTAGCACTCTATTTCCATTTAACCACTCAATATCAATTAGCATTTCCTAAAGTATATTTACTTCAAAAGCATAGTTTTTATACATATATATGTATAAATGTTATAAATATAAATATGTGCAATATATATTCCCCCAATTCTGTCAGGAAATAACCCTTTTTCAGGCAGTGGAGGGATAGAGGTAGAATGTGGCCTCAAAACTTGGCTCAGTTCCAAATACCATTGATTTAATGGATGCTTGATACATCATTTGATGAGATCAAGCAGATGATGTTCAGATGTGACTGAATCTTAGCCATTACTGGGCTGGGTTCCTGAAAGTCACTCTCAAATGTTATTTCTTGTTCCTTAAATGCTGTGCTGGCTGCAACTCTGAACAGTAGAAAAATGAAATGTCAAGGAGCCATCTGGACCTTTCAAACTCATCAGGTCATAGGCTTTACTCACTATCTAAGGTGACCCAAGAGTGCCGAGGCAAAGAGGAAGTAACTAAAACTGCTAGTCCTTTTTGAATCTTTCTCTAGTCAGTCAAAGAACCTCCGATTCAAATATATAGTTAGGTTGCCAGACCAAAAATAAAATGTGTGCACATACTCCACACTCTGCCTCTCCTAGGAATTTTCCTTACTAGAGGCAGCTCCCTCATGTCTTCCATTTGGAGACATCTGAAATACTATGTATGTAACTGTACCAGACTTTTATTACATACACATAGTTATACAATCTCACCTACAGGTAGCAAATCCATTTCTGTACAGGAGAAATTTTATATCCTATCATCTAGACCCACTGTCACAGATTGCAAAACTAATCCTAGTCAATCAATAATCATTTATTAAGTATCTGATTTATGCTTGCTTTTTATCTGTTGTTGGTGATACATAGTTAAAGATGAAGCTGTCTCTCATGTCAAAGAGATTACAATCTTTTGAAAGGAATAATTTATGTGTGTGCATGTTAAATACAAGGAAAAAATTTGAAAATTAAAAAAGAATAAATAAAAAATAGACAAGCACTAGTAAGTGAAGGGATAAGGAAAGATATCAAGTAGAAGGTATTTGAAGAGTTAAGTTTTAAGGGAAGTGAGAAAGTCAGTGAATTAGATGAGGAAAGAAATACAATCCAAGAATGGAAAGTGGCCAATGCAAAGGCATGAGGGTGCTAAATAGAATCTCATGTGTCTAATATACCACAATGGTTCTGAATTCACTTTAAATTGTATATGATTGCATCCTGAGACTATGTATGAATTAATTTTTCAACAGTGGTCATATGTAAGTTATTTTCTTTAAAAAAAATCATTATTTCTAATCAGATATTTGGAAAGCAATCACTGAACATCCTTGGTTAGATGAATGAAAAGTAAATTTAGCAAGATAAAAAGTATTGTAAAAAAGAGTAATAGATGCCAGTTTTTTTTCAAATTAAATCAGAAAAGTAGAACCAAAAGTTCACCCTGCATTACCCAAATAAAACCAAAGATTTGACAAATCCAAGCACAAAGAATCTTAAATTTCAACCTTAGCCTTTTCTCTTGTCAAAAGAAGGAGGTAGGAGAGGGTTAGCTGACGTTTAGGAAAGAAAGCATGCTTGTCCTTAATAAAAGTTCAAGTAAAAGGAAAATAATCATAAAAAGTAGTTCAGAAGAATCATGACAGATTTTGGATCTGATAAATATATATATATATATATATATATATATATAGAGAGAGAGAGAGAGAGATAAGATAAATAGATAGATAGATAAAAATATAATTATCTTAATTATAACTAATAAATATATTGAATGATTGTTTTATAAATAATGCCAAGGAACACATAATAAAAATAATTAATATATAAGCTATTTTATGTCACTAAACTTTAATTTGAAAACATTATCCTCTAATTGGAATACATTGTAATATAGTTCTCAGAATAAATTGATATTTGGAAATTATTTCAAAATGTATTAGTGAATCTATAGTTCATACTACCATCCTCTAAGATAGTTAGCACTAAAAGATGTTGTGCTTTTACATTAAATAAAAAGTGAAAATATATAGGGAAACAACTTTATAGCTTCATTGTGTGGTGAACAATCTGGTTTCCCAGATATCATAATTAAGGTTTCACTTCATGGATCAAGGATTTTAGTTGATCTTGGTAATGAAATTTACTTTCCATATCCTCCAAGTTGACATCTGTAATTCCAAACCATCATCCACATTAAGTTAAGCTAGTAATATTTATATTTTTGAAGTGAGTATATCTTTGCACTTAAAAAATTATCAAGGATCTCAAAGAGCATTATATTGAATGCATACACACATACACATATATATGTACAGAGATATAGATAGAAATAGATATATAGATAGATATATAGATATAGATAGATTAGATATAGATGATATAGATATAGATATAGATATAGATATAGATATAGATATAGATGTAGATGTAGATGTAGATGTAGATGTAGATGTAGATGTAGATGTAGATGGATATATATAGATAGATATAGGTATGGGTATGGGTATAGATAGATATAGGTATGGATATGGATATGGATATAGATATAGATATGGGTATAGATATAGATATGGATACAGATATAGATATAGATATGGGTATGGGTATGGGTATGGGTATGGGTATGGGTGTGGATGTGGATGTGGATGTGGATATAGATATAGATATAGATATAGATATAGATATAGATACAGATATAGATATAGATATAGATATAGATATAGATATGATACAGATACAGATACAGATATAGATATAGATATAGATATAGATATAGATATAGATATAGATATAGATATAGATATAGATATAGATATAGATATAGATATAGATATAGATATAGATATAGATGTGGGTGTGGGTGTGGGTGTGGGTGTGGATGTGGATGTGGATGTGGATATAGATATAGATATAGATATAGATATAGATATAGATACAGATACAGATACAGATACAGATACAGATACAGATACAGATATAGATATAGATATAGATATAGATATAGATATAGATAGATATGGGTATGGGTATGGGTATGGGTATGGGTATGGGTATGGGTATGGGTATGGGTATGGGTATGGGTATGGGTATAGGTATGGATATAGATATACAGATACAGATACAGATACAGATACAGATACAGATAGATACAGATAGAGATAGAGATAGAGATAGAGAGATAGAGATAGAGATAGAGATAGAGATAGAGATAGAGATAGAGATAGAGATAGAGATAGAGATAGAGATAGATATAGATATAGATATAGATATAGATATAGATATAGATAGATATAGATATAGATATAAATATGTATTGATTGCAAGCTGAGAGAGCCTGGAGACCCTAAGGTGTCACTGGATCACACTTTGAGAACAACTGAGTTAACATATTCATATTCCATAGCTCTATTGCATCCTGATAACTTCTTTTTTATTTTGGATAATCCTGAATATTAAGTTATATCAGCTCTTTTCAAGCTTTTTTTGGTATCAGAAGCCATTTATACTCAAAAGTTATTAAGGACATTAAAGAGCTTTTATCTGAGTTGTAAAGAAATATGTTAGAACTTGTTGGAACTAAGTTACAAAAAACAATTGTGAAATTTTTGATGTTTACATTTAGCCTTTGGAAATTAGTAGATGCTTCAATTCCAGACTTGATTTCTTCTTTTATTGATTATGTACATAAGGTATACACGATACATTTTTTGAAAGTCATTTGTTAAGCATTTTTCTAGCCTATCCTCATTATGTTTATTGATATTTACAGTATTCAAAATTAAAATGTTAGCATAATTATGAAAACACTTTTATATCATGATCCACCTGATATAGTCATAGGGACCCAAAGGGTTCTTGGTATTATATTTTTTAGGAACCACTGCATAAAATAATTGAATCATTTCTTTCTTCTCACTTCTTTCAAAAACTAAGGGGAGTAAGTGATTTGTAGTCTTATGAATATGTCAATGAATTTTTTAATTTTATTTTGTTGTTATTTATGGGTTTGATTTGGGGGAAAGGGTTTCAGAAATTTGAATAGAAGTATTAAGGAACTAGAATGGCCAATCACATACCCTGAAGTCTTTTGTGAAATTGTAGTAATTATTACTGGATGGAAATCAGTTTGCTTTGTACTCCCTGCAAAATAATAATGTGTTCAGGAGATATATTCTGTCTTATCCATTTATAAATACATGAACAATGAAAACAATATAAGTAGGGTTATATGGCTTGATAACCCTTGCTTTGCTTTCTGCAGCAATTTACCATTCTCAATTTGTTCGAACATATTGATTTCTTTATAAGAACTGAGGGAGAAGGTTGGAAGGAGATTTACTTTTTGTGAAAGTTACAACTTGATAAATGCTAAATAAGAATGAATAGGCAATTAGATAAATTGAGTTTGCTGAGAACATTGAGGATTTCAATCCAGCTGTCCCTTCTCAAGCAATATCCCAAAATGTTCTAAGATTCATTCAGTGTATTATTCTATGATTATCTTTGGTCTCATCTACTTTCTATATTTCTAGGTAGATCATGTGTTTGTTCTTAAGTTTGCAGAGAAGAAATTAATAATCATTACATACAGTTTCTGTATGAGATTTATATAAAAGATCTAGTTCAAACTGGACATTAAGTCAAGGACACTTTGACACTTTGATTATTAGATTATAGAAAATGAAACAAAATGGGAGAGGGGAAAAGGAGAGACAGGGAACAAGACATGACAAGTAATGCAGTATGTTTAGATATACTCATGTAGACTGAGCCTAAATTGTGGAAACAATATTTCATGGATCAATGAGTTGTCTCATATACCAACATTAATAAGTCATAACAAATTTAAAATATCCATTTACCAAAAGTTTTGGTAAATAGCATATAACAGCAATAACCATTTCAATATCAGAGTAAAATATGTTGTCAGTGAAATATATGAAAAGAAAAGAAAAAATAATATGCTTATTTATTTGGAAAGTACAAAGGATAACAGATGGACAGTCCAAGTACTCAACTTGTATTCTTACATTGTCAGGTGAAATCAAACAAGCCCCCCCCCATATGGTAGAAAAAGTAATTATAATGTAGTTATCAGAAGATATAAACTAAGGTTACCTAGCAGGAACAGTAATATGATCTATATTGGAGAGAAAATCCAATTCAATGAAATCTCAAATCCATCTGAATATTTGCTGTTGTAATGATTACTTTTAACTCTTATATAATAACTTAATCTAAAAAAATCTTACATAGATTGTAGAGAAAATATTATTTTTTCTGTTTTATGATGAGAAAAATCAAGACTTGAATGGTTGAAGTGACTTTCCCATGATCCCACAAGTAATGTGTGAAGACCAGGATAACAATTTAAGACTTTGGTGACTCCAAGTCCAATGTTCATTTCACCAAATAATGCTGCTACTTATATAACTTAAATACCCATTCATACTTGGATATTCTGTCAGTATTTTCCCATTAATCCTCCATGGAAAGTGAAATTGGAAGGAGGGATTCTATTGAACTCTCTGAGGTTTTCTTTTTATTTTGACCATAGTCAGATTCCAGCGTAAATACACTGACTCACTACTTGGAATTTCTCATTCTCAAAATGGAACCAGCTCATCTCCTTTTCTGATATCATATTCTTTAATGGTAATATGTTGTTGCCTGTTCATGCTTAACTTAAACATTATCCTTGAGGGGACCTGAAAATTTACTTTCTTTCATATCTGAAAAGTTTATGATAGGTTTCAAAAGGACCTTTCATCATTCTCCATGTGATTGAAATAAATTCTTGTATTATCAATAATATGAGACTAAGACTCATCATATCCTTTCTAAAATAATGATCACTCACACACATATAGCTGTGATATTCTGGATTCAACTTATACTAGCTCATAAGAGCTAACTATTAAGTTTTCAGTAAAAGCTTTGAAAATACTCCATCATTGGCATATGCAGGAAATTGGGTTTGAATTTTTAAGCTGTTGATTATCATTCTAAAACTAAGAAAATGATTGAGAAAATATTAATAAGGCAGAGTAATTACTGCACTTTAAAGTATGTCATGAGTTTATGTGTGTATTTATGTATATATTAATATATATTAATATACATATATATTCATATATATATGTATATTTTAGAGAGCTAGTTGTTAATTACCATAACATTTCTGCATACAAGTCTAAGTATGAAACTATATGCTCACATATACATGATCACTACATACACACACATTAGTTTATATGATCATTTTATTGTTAAACTGAATATTTATAGAAATAACTGGCTAACTTTCAAGAATGACTATAAACAAGATGCAACAAAAATATTTAATATTTCTACAAATTCATCTGAAATCTTTGTATTCTCTAACTGAAAATAATTTGCAAAAGCAACTCAAAGTTTAACATTTCCACTTTCTGTCTTATTGCAAAACTATTTTTATTAACTTATGTAAGAGAAAAAATGTTATGTAGAATCCAGTATATATACAAAATGGATGCAGATATTTTCTTCTAAATTGTCTCACTTCCAGATGTAATGTAGAAATTCAGAGAGGGGAAAGGAAAATAAGAAAGTTTGCAATACTTTAAAATGCTGGAAGTTGAAAAGTAGAGGAGATAGAATTAAAAATGTCTTTGACTGTGAGAATTTGATACAATACCCATCATGGTAAGTCTCTATCCATTTGAAGCCTAGAATATAAACCATTAAGAGTTAAATGTAGCCCAATAGTGTTGTTTGGATTTAGGAAGAGTGGTTATGTTAGAATATGACCATTCCTATGAGTGTAGCTCTCTACTCATGAAGTACGACTATGAAATCCCAAACCAATAATATATTTATGGCAAGAAGCATTATTTCTGACTTCTCAATAATTAAACATAAAGCATTCTCAAATGAGAGTAATTATTGGAAATTTTCAATATATCCACAGTGCCTCACCCAGTCCCCTGACCCTTTTACAGCAATTTTGTGTTTTTTGCAGGGGTCCCTGTCACAATGCATGATTTCCTAATGGGAAGATAACTATTTGTTTAAATGAATCGATTTGAGCAGAAAATCTAAAAAAAAATTGATCTGTAAAAAGTACTGCCTGTCTGTTACAGGAGAGTGATAGGTACAGAGTGAAGAGCCTTCTGGCGTACAAAATCTATTTGCAAAGATTTTCAGTATGCTAACAGGATTAGAGAAATTTATTTAGATTATTATAAAACCTAGCTACTTTCTCTTGCAGATGGATAGAGCCACCCTTTCCAAGTTCCTGCTTTCAGTTGAAGTTAGGGCTATAGTTTTCCTTTAGTCAAAATCTCCATTTTAGCCGACTGTTAAGAGGAGAAAGAGGGCAGTCATTAGACAAAGTAGGAAATGATACTGATAGAAGTGTCTTCTTGTTACCAAACTACTGTTTTAATTTTTTTCTGAAGGGGGGATGTTGGGAGGGGGCAATTCAGGGAAGTTTGCAGAAATCATAAGGACTAAGTTCACAAGGTTTATAAAATATTAAAAGTCAATGCACATACAGGTATGCAATACCAACTATTTGGTATTTGGGGAAGCAGATGAGTTTGAGATCAGATAACCTGAGCTGACTTGCTTATGTATTAAACCAATTACATGTCTACAGTAAGTTTGTACAGATATAAGACATCTTGGGAAGGGGAGGTGTTGGGGCAGCCCAGGTCAGTAATGGGCAATTCATTCCTTCTGAGTTAGTCTACCCTCGAATCTGGCTTTTTAGGGGTAGGGTCAAGCCCATGAGTGACCAGTTTGGGTGAAAAATCACTGAGTCTTATAGCCTAAATCTCTCTCTTTCACTTTTGTCTCAATACCTTGCTACTATAGCCTCTTTTTTCTAGATTTCTCTACATAACAATTGTTATCACTTGGAAAAAGTTATAATTTATTTCAGTGACAAAGGTTTTTTATGCAGGATAACTGAAAAATAGTTTAAAGAACCAAAAAAACTTGTTTGAATATCTGCCTTCTCAATCTTCACCATCTTCATGGAGTTCTCCAAAAAGGAAAGTTGCATTTTCTAGACCCCACACCTTATTGTAACACCAAAGTTATCCTATCTACATTAAGTGAAGACAGCTGTGACAATAATGGAGCACAATCCTCTCAAACATGCCTCTACCTTTCTCTCTAGCCTCCATTTATTTCATCGTCTCAGTCTCACTCATACAACTTTTATTGGAACCCAGAGGTATGAGTCTACTCATTTTCCTGAGAAGTGATAGTCTTAATGTTACCAGAGGCTCCCACAGACACTAAGGACATTATTTCTTAGATCAACTCACCCTTTATCTTTCATCTACATATAGTTGTTTGTATGATATTTCTCCTATTAGTTAAATTCCATCAAGGTTGGACTCTTATTTTTTTAACTTTTTTTCTATCCCCAGGTCTTAGTGGAGTATTTGGTACATAGTCAGTCCTTAATAAATATTTGTTGATTGACTTCTACAAGTATAAATAGTCTCCAATAATCTGCAATATAAAGAAATGCATGTTGGTACAATAATGTTAGAAATAACACTTCCAGTTATGAAATGATTTCCAAAATATTAATCACAGTTTAGTTAGATAAATAACAGAAGAATTTAAAAACAAACAAAAATCATTCAGGTGTGAGAAGTTAATATATTTATTCATATTTATTTGAATTAATTAATAGTAATTATTATACTGCTAAGTATTTTGACCCCATGGTGACCTTTCTCCTCCCTTTCTATTCTGATTTTCCAGGTGCTTCAAGAAGACTTAGAGCAAGAACAAGTTAGAGTCAATTCTCTCACTCACATGGTAGTGGTGGTAGATGAAACTAGTGGTGATAAAGCAACTGCCGACCTTGAGAAACAGTTACAGGTAATTGACATATCTTTAATAGATTAAAAAGCAATCTGAGAATTTAGAATTCAATATACAATATGCATATTATTGTATACATTTAGGTATATTTTGACTTAAATCTTATTCTTGGAAACAACAAATTATATGAAGACATATTTTGAATCACATTGGTCATACAGCTAAAGCACACTATCACAAAGTGCTACTATAATATTTACATTTTATGTCATTTATGACATATCACATAAAATTGCATATTCAATACAATAATTTATTAGAAATAATTGATATGAAATGGCATATGAGTACAGAGAAACAGATGGGTAGTTTTTTTATCAACAATAAAAAATCAGTAATCTGTGTAGACCAAATTATTCTTTTTTAAAGTTATACAAACAATATATTAATTAATTATTTCATTGAAAATGTGATTCATTTTGTCTTATAAATTTTTTGATATTCTATAAATATAGCAAATCCCATCAAATTAGATTTAAATGACTTTATCAACTTTAAGCTATTTGAAGTATATTGTTTCCTACAAGATTCATGACAAATTTTCTTGAAATCTTATCTTTACTTTTTAATTTGTGTGTGTGTGTGTGTGTGTGTGTGTGTGTGTGTGTGTGTGTGTGTAATATTAGGATATTATTTAAAAAATTCTGGTGAAATGCAATTCCTCAGTTAACTGACTGAGGCTAATAATCTCTCACAAACCTCTGTCTCTCCAGTATCTAAGGGATTAAGTTGGTGAGTGGGGAAAGGATGCAGCATATTATCTTCATTCATAGGTTTACAAAGCATGCATGTGTATATATATGTGTGTATGTATATATATATATATATATATATATATGTATATGTATATGTATATGCTGAAATGTTGGGATTTATATATCTGGAAGAACTGAAATAGAATTCCCCTGAAAATATGAAAAATGTAATTTTATTCTGTTTTATTCTAGCCAGTATGTTATCAGATTTTTAAGTTTTTTATTTCTTATAATGAAAATTATGGATTATTAGCAATTTCGAGGTTCATCCAGGAAATTCAGAAGTATGAGTTATAAACCATCTATTTCCCATATCTATGAATTTGCCCTGCTTAGAATATATTCTGTTCTTACCTTTCTGCTTAGAATCACTAATTTCTTTCGAGATTCTGCCTAACCACCCTCTTTCATAGATGATCTTTCCCTGTGCTCCTACCAACTGCTAATATTCTTCCTTTCAAAAACTTTCTAAAGCAGCTCATATTCATTTTTCATAAGTGTTTGTATGTGTGGACAAATTAGAGAGGTGGTCTAGGAGTCAGAAAGATGGGTTCAAGTCATACTTCTGATACATATTGACTGCATGACCCTCTAGCAGTCACCTAATCTCTCAGTAACCTGGATGCCTTCTGTACCTATAAGTACCAGATAAAGTGCTTATCTACATCAACAGAAATTTCTCATTAAGAGTTCTTTACCCTGATAAAATAGCAAGTTTGATTAAAAATATATAGAGAGATTTAGAGAGGGATCACAGCATAAACAAGAACCTACTAAATCAGAAAGAATATTCTAAAATAATCATGATATAAAGCTGAATTTGATATTACTTCCTAAATCTCACAGTTGCATATAAAGAGAAATGACAACATTCTTTTAGAATTCAGATAAAAGAATAAACTGCTAAAATTAATGCAACATATGGAATGTTGGTCAAAATGGAGCCCACTTCTTAGGGAAGAGATAGAACTAAAATTTATAAGAGAAAATTTGCCATTGCTGAAAGTGGTTGTGACCCGAGTCAGTTTCAGAGAATGAGCAAAAAGTCATTCTGATTAAAACGTGAGACCATCAAAAATAAATAAGCCATAGGCTGAACAGAAAGGGGGGAAAAAGGAGCTGTCTAGAGTTTGCTATCTAGAGCCAAGAAATCATCAGTCAAGAATTGCATACTATAAAAGAAAGTTGTAGATGTCAGCAAGATGGCATTTGGTCTCATCCTGCTTATCTGTGCAAAAAGATTATCTTCCTTTATGATCACAGCATGCTGGTGTTGAAGAAAATAAAATCACCAATGTGTTTTTCATTTTAGACACACATGTGCCTGAAGCAATTTTATTTAATTAATGTTCATCTAATATCCAATCCATTTCTTATTTGGAGACATTCCCCAAACTGTATAATTTGTCCATATTTTTGAATATTTCTCTCTCCCTGAAGTTGGCGTTAAACTTTATAAGGAGGTAGGTGGCACAGTAGATAGAGTATAGGACATGGTATCAAGAAGACTGAATTCAAATCCAGTCTCATTAATTTAGTAACTGTGTAACCTTGAGAAAGTCACTTAAATTCTGTCTCAGTTTCTTCATCTGTAGAATGGACATATTAACAATACAGCCATTCCGGGTTTGTTGTAAGGATTAAATGAGGCAATAATTGTTAACGTGCTTAGTACAGTTTGATACATAGTAAACACTAAAATAAATCATTATTTTACTGAAATGTCATAATATATTAAAATAGTTTTGAGTTTACATTCTAGAACAAAATGCATTACTTAGTACATTCTTTGACCATTGCCCTCAATGATTGCAAGGGTCTCTTCGTAGCAATCAGTGTCTTAGACTTTTTTGAATGAAAGAAGATGGTCACAGGGTCAGTTTTTCCAGCAGTAGAGAAAGAAATGTCTGTCCTTCAATCTACAATCACTTCCCCAAGTGAAGGATCTTCACAAGATTTGAGGTAATCATTAAAGGTTTGGTTTCAATGCTTAATTAATTTCTCTAAGAACGATCTTTGTCCTCCCTCCCCTCCCCACCAGCATTACCTGCTTTTGTCAGTAGACAAGTCTAGAAATGATATGGAACTTGAAAAATATTGTTTCTTATTATTTCCAGAAAAGCCGAAGAGGGATCCTTTAAGAATACTTCCACTTTTTCTATGTTCCCTCCTTGCTTCATTGAATACTCTTTGTCTTCTTAGATAGCTAAGTAATCAATATAACAACTGCTAGCACACAGTAGGGGTGAAATAAAAGCCTATTATCAATGGATAGTTTAAATAGCAATTAAATTCACAAGAATCTGGTTCTAAGGAAGACCATATATTATTTATACTGTGACATATACCGTATATTGTGCCCTGTCATCTTTTGTACAATTTTCATTGATCTGTAAATCAGAAATTAATTTCAACTGAAAACACATACATTAAAAATTCTTACTATCATGCAACTTTGAAGTATAAACAAATTTATAGATGATGGAAAGAAAAGGTAAATATGAAAAATAATAGCGATTAAACATTTTTGACGATTTGTATTTCCTGATACCTAAAACTAATCTGGAAATACAAAACATTGTTGCTAAATATTTAACATAACATAATTGATGAATCATTATCAGATTTTTTTGTATATCATTTTTGCTAGTTAAATAGATAGATAGAAGACAGAACACAGGAAAGAAAGCCTTTCTGTGATTTTATCTGGAAATCTCAAAAATATCTGAAGAAACTATAGGAAATACATTTTTTGTCACATGAGCACATTAATTAAAAAATACTATGTAAAATACTTAGGGTCAGCGGTGACAGGAAAAAAATTAGGAGAAAGGGAAACTCACTATCACGATATTAAGGCTATTCACTTTGGGAGAAAATAATCGGAAATGTTCAGTTGTTTCTTCCCAGCTCTTTACCTTCTACTTACCTAATAGACAAATTTATGAAAGGTGAGGGAAAAAACCAGCAGTAGTCTTTAAAACTGTTGTAAATATTTTGACCAAGGCAAGTGACAGAAATAGTGCCAGGAAATTACACAGGAGCAAATCATACGTAAGTGTGGAGTGTGTATGGGAACACGACAGATTTTCAAGTACAGACTCTTTAACAGTTTCCAGGAAACCAAGTGATAAAATTCATGATCTGCTAACTTGTGTGTGACTACTTTTTTCTCACATGGATTACAAGCCAGCCCCAACACATTGACCAGTCTTTCAGTTTGGCAGCAAGTTCTTATACCACTCTGATCCTCTATCACACTGTATGAAGGGCTTAGAAAAGCAAAATAAAGACCATCTGGTTTGCCTGTGGTGGAAGTTACTACATTAAACCTCTTTAAAATGTTACCACTAAGTATCGAGGTCAGGATTAATGGTAACTGATGGTGTTCCCAGTGAAAAATATATTCTTTATATGTTTGTTATTTTTTTTTAACCAATTCAAATCTGTTTAATTAGACTTTCTGAAGGAGTCATAGGTTCACTACCTGGCAGGATTTTGCCTTCCCCTGCAACATGATTTACACCTAGTTTTGTGTTTGTTTGTTTTGTTTTTTCATAAAAGATAATAAAATTTTCCTAGGAATTGGATTGACATAAGGAGCCACATCCTGCTATTCTCCAGTCATATTGATTTGACTTTCTGTTCTAATGTTATAAAAAGGACCTCACACTTTGAATTTTTCTTAGATTTGTGAAATGTCCCAAATCCCCGCCTCCCCACCATTCCTATTCCCTGTCCAGGTAATAAAAATTTCTTCTACAAGGAGAGGTGAGAGAGGACAGAGAGCAGAGAATCTACCACAATTAAGGGATTCAGTAACCTTATTGAATGTTCTTTCTCTGACAATGAATAAGAAAACCTCCACTTGTTAACTATTGCATCACATTTTTTATAATATATTTTAGCAAAAATAGTTTTCCTGCTTATCTCTTTTAATTAGGCCTATTTTTGCTTTTGCTTTGTCTGAGATCATGACTGCTACCCCTATTTTTTTTGTTCAACTGAAGCACATCAGATTCTGTTTCAGTCCTTTATTTTAATGCTAATACGTCTTTCTCTTTCACGCATCTCTTATGCACATTTGTTTTCTAATTGATTCTGCTATCCCCTTTCATTTTATAGGTAACTTCATCTCATTCTCACTCATAGTTATGAATTAAGGGATTTAATGGAAATTTCCAAATGGGGATCTCTTTCAGGAAGTGATCTGTCACCACCCCATTGCCTCATCTGCTATTAAAAAAACAGCTTTTCATAAAAAATTCAAAAATTCATAAAAAAATTCAACATGTTACCTCCCCATATCCTCTTCTCTTAGATCATCATTCTTTCTCACCCTTTCATTTTTGTGTGTGATCATTCCCACATATTCGAATCATATCCATGCCCTCTGTCTATGTAGACTATGTAGACTCCTTTTAATGACCCTAATAACAATAAATTCTTAGGAATTACAAATGTAATTTTCTCATATATGAATATAAACAGTTTAATTTTATTAAGTACCTTATGGTCACTCTTTCACATTTAACTTTTAAGGATTTTTTGTGAGGCTTATGTTTGAATGTCAAATTTTTAAAATTCAGTTCTGGTCTTCTCATCAGGAATGTTTGAAAATTCTCTATTTTATTAATTATTCATTTTTCCCTGAAGGATTTTTACTCAGTTTTTATGAGTGGGTTCTTCTTGGGAGTAATTCTATCTCCTTTGACTTGAGGAATATGTTTGTTTCTCTCTCTGGACACTTAAAGGAATTTCTCTGACCTGAGAAGGCAGGAATTTAATTGTAATATTTTTGGACATTTTCATTTGGGGATCTCTTTCAAGAGGGTATTTTTTTCAATTTCTATTTTAATCTCTGTATCAAAGATAGTAAACCACTTTGCCTTGATAATTTCTTGAAATACAATGGCTAGGCTCTTTTTCATTATGATTTTATGATAGTCCAATAATTTTTAAATTGAACTATTTTCCAAATAAGTTGTTTTTCTCACCTGATGTTTCATATTTTCTTTTTTCCTTTTCCTTTTTTATCTCTTTTGTTTTTTTGTTGTTCATTAATGCCTACTTCCCCCAATTTTTGAGTCCTTTTCATTAGTGAATTATTATACTTCTTTTTACCATTAGGCTAATTCCATTTTTAAGATATTTTTTCAATAATTTTTGTGCCTCTTTTATCAAAATGTTGATTCTCTTTTCACAGATTTCTGTATTATTCTAATTTATCCTCCCCTTCCTATTTTTTCCTCTACTATTCTTATCTTTTCTTTTAATGCTTACAATAATACATTTTGTGCTTTCATGTTTCCTTCTGAGTCTATGTCTTGTTCTTCTTCCCTACCACCATAGTAACTTGTTTATGGTCAAATTATATTTTTTTCATTATTTGCTGATTTTTCCAAACTGTTTCTTGATTTTGAACTTTATATTAAATTTGGGCTCTTCTCCCCATGCATGGAGAGGCCTATCCGAATTTTCAGACCTTTTTTATGACGCTCTTTTCAGAAATAGTTCTGCGAATTGGGCAAAAGACATCAAGCACTACCTGGTGAAGGCAGTACCAGAGCCATACACTCAGGTGGAGCTAGGCCTCAAATATCATTTGGACAGTTTTAACCCAGCCTAATATCTAGACAGGCTTGCCCTGAACCACAGTAGAAGGCTAGGCCAGACACTTCCAAAAATACAACCTGATCTTCACCCCTACTCAAGACCAAGCAGGAACTTCACATCATTCACAAGAAGAACAGAGTTTGACACAAATATATGCCCCAAACCCAGAAACTATATGAGTAAAGGGAAGAAAATATCAAACACAAAGAACAAATACCTTGAATTTTGAGATAACAAAGATGAAAACCCAAAAGAAAAACAAAATGTAACTCCACAAGTCCCAGTAAAATCTCACAAGAAAACAAATTGTCCTACCCTCAAGAACTATATATACTTAAAAGAAGTACTTAGAATGAAGTCAGAGATATGAAATTCAAAATGCAGGGGGGGGAGAGACGGACAAGAGTTAATGCTTTACGAGAAATGGTTGTAAATCTCATTCATGAAGGAAATGTGCTGGAAATTGGAATGGACAAAACAAATCAAAAATTCATATACTCTGTGACCATTTTTAAAGCTAATTTATCTAATCATGTCATAAGTCTAAAACAGAAGAACATAGGATTATAGGGTATAACTAGACTTTGAAGAACATAAGTTTAATCATAGATTTTAGAAACCATCTATTCTAGCAACTTCATATTACTTAAAATTTATTTTTACCATCAATCCTTAGGCAGAACTTTGTCTACATAGAATAAATGGATTCCAGAAGGTTCACATTATTGGCGGATGACTGATTGAGTTAAAAATGATTATTAATGTCTACAGAGTTTTCAGATTTAACCTATGGCCCAGATAAGACCAAGTCTGATCCTGAGGACTGAGTCAAAAGAGTTCATTTCTCATTTCTTTTGTTTTACATTCCTATCCAGAATTTATTCTGGGAAATCTTCAAGTATAGCTTATTTCTAGGTGTGTACCAATGTGGTTAATAGGATGCTCAGTTATATATATAAGGGATTTATCTATTAGGAAATTTATTAGGGAAACAAATGGGTATCAGATAGTGGAGAAGCTTTTTTGCCCCATCAAGAAAATATACAATATGCAAAGGAATTGGAAGAACACTTAAAGAGACAAAGGAACACATGATGCATTCAAGCTAGCACATAAGCTCCCCTCATCAGGGAGATGAATTACAAGTGTGCTACCCTGTTCCTCCTTATAAATCTTTCTCTTTCACAAGTACTAACAAAGTCCCTTTTAGTCATAATGCCAACATGGTTCACCCCACCCAATCAGGAGATATAGTCAAAAACAATTGTGTATATTTATTTATTTATATATACACACACATATAAATATATATATATATATGTATATATATATATATATTTATAGTGCTACAGAAGGCCATCTCCTTTTCAATTAGGTGTATACTTTCCAAATAATTCACTGTAATAATTAGGGATGAGGGGGTCCGACTCTTTTGCTCCCTCATGCTTTAATCCACTTAATCTGGAGGTCACATAATTGATACAATCATAACATTGCAGGATTATGTAATTTTGAGAATGAGAGAGAGAGAAAAAGACAGAGAGACAGAGAGACAGAGACAGAGACAAAGAGACAGGGAGAGACCAAGAGAGGGAGAGAGACAGAGACAGAGGCAGAATGAAAGTGATCTCAGAGGGAAAGGTATTATGTTTGAAATGAAATGGCTTTCTGAGGAAGATGGAATTGAACTGAATCTTGAAGGGAAACTAATAGGTAGAAATGAAGAGGGAGAGCGCTCTAAGTATCATAAAAGACAACAAAGGAATGATTATAGAGTGTGTGAATGGAAGGGGAAATTTTAAAAAGCAAGGAAATGTCTCAGTAATTATAAACATGCTTAACCATTGTCAATCACTACTTCAACCTCATCACTTCAACAAACTTATTAGAAAAAATGGCAAGTGATTTTTGATACTTATTCTGCATCAAGTATTGTGTTAGGAAAAGTGACCATTTTATTCATGAAATGTATGCATAAAGGAGAATCTATATGGCCATCAGCTTAATGGATCTTAACATACAGATTATTTTTATTTACCCACAGGAAAATTTGGATTTAAATATGATAAATATTTTTTCAGTGACTGTTACCTTATTTTTTCAGGGTATTAGTTAAACAAAGAAGTCAGTATAGCTAAATGGGATTCAGGATGTGGTATCTGAAAATCTACACACAAAAGTCACAATGAAGAGGGTCAATTAATAATAAGAAAAATGCTTTTTTATATCTAGTAAGTGAAGCCAAGGTGAGGGTTTGGTACCAGGCCAACCCAGTATGAAGAAACAAGGTCTAGAGTTGCATTTGGTAAGATGGGATGGGTGAATTTTAAGAATCAAGATCAGTCAGAAACAAAACTATGATCCAAAAAAACTCAGGGAAGGGATAGGGCAGGAAGAAAATAAGGTCAGGATAGGAAAACAGGAAATAATTTCTTAAACTCTGATAGAAGTCATCAGTTCCATATTACAAGTATCTGATTATTAATCTTCAGACAAGTGGTCCTTTTACTTTCCCTAATTTTCAGCACCTTGCTATGAAACAATAGATAAGTAATAAGTCATTACTTGCCAGACTAAAGCAAGGTATTGCTGGGGCTCTGTCTTTGTGATTGCAACAAGTCACCCTGTACATCGTCTAAGTTAGTGTTGTAAAATTCATCTCGATCCTGATAGACCATATATTGATTAGACTTTCCCATGATAGTATTTTTAAATGTATTTATTTATTCTTATTTTGTACAAATAATGTTTTTATACATTAATAAAATATTCTTGTTTAACAGTAAATATAATACCCCCCCTTCCCCAAAAAATATAGACCTGCATGAGCGATAAATAAAGGGGAGAGAAAAAAAATTAAAATTAAAACTAAAAAAATAATACTAATAATTTTAGGTATAGACAGTTGGCTCAGTGGATGGAGCACCAGCCCTGGAGCCAGGAGCACCTGAGCCCAAATCCAGCTCCATACACCCAACAATCACCCAGCTGTGTGATGCCATGCAAGCCACCCCAACCCCATTGCCCTGCAAAAACTTTAAAAAAAGAGAGACCCCAAATAAAACAAAATAGTAATAATAGTAGGGGCAGCTGGGTGGCACACAGAGCTCTGGCCCTTGAGCCAGGATTACCCGGGTCCAAATCTGGATTCAGATACCCAACAATCATCCAGCTATGTAGCCCCAGGTAGGCCACCCAGTCCCGTTTGCCCTGCACCCCCCCAAAAAATAA
This sequence comes from Macrotis lagotis, assembly GCF_037893015.1. Lineage (NCBI taxonomy): Eukaryota > Metazoa > Chordata > Mammalia > Peramelemorphia > Peramelidae > Macrotis > Macrotis lagotis. The sequence goes on from NC_133658.1 coordinate 525,257,693, forward strand.
TAATAATAATAAAGTGCTTCAGTCTTTGTTCCAACACCAACAACTCTGTCTCAGGTAGATCAGATCACATTCTTTATGGTAAGTCCATCACAAAAGTTACTTCCGTATTTTTCCATGGTTGGCATTGCTGATCGCAACTCCCTCCTTTCATACTTCTCCACTACCATGTACTATATTTTCTCTCTCCTTTCACTCTGACTCTGCTGTAGGGTAGCTGAGTGGCCCAGCAGACAGATCCCTGGCCCTGGGGCCAAGAGGCCCCAAGCCCACATACCTTCTTGCGATCAAAGGCAAAAAGTATTTCTCAGTGGTGTTCCTCTTTTTTCTCTGATGACTCATTTCTCCAGTCTGTGCCTGGTTTGGGGGTGCTTCCTGAGCTTTTGACTATTAGTGGGACACACTCCCCACAAGAGTCTTAGTGTGTGAGGCTCTTTCTTCCCTCCTGGTCTGTGAATGACCATAAGCGCACCCCTCTGCCACGGGGCTGCGGTGGTGGTGGTGGGGCCCTGATGTTCTATGGGGGGGCCTAGACTGTGATCAGGATCTGAATGTCATCAGAACCCCAGAGTCCTGTTCCAGGGACAAAGGACAGAGCTGGGCAGTCTCTCCATACTCCCCTCCCTAGGCTCAGCACTCATGCCCTGGGGGCTCCTGCTTACCTGCTCCACCTGCTTCCAGTTTCTGGATCTGGGCTGCTGTGATCATGCTGCTCTCTGTGTGCACTGAGGGCTGGGCTTCATGTGCTCACTCTGGAAGAGGTCCCCCAGCTGATCACCCAAGTTGTGCCTGGTGTTCCCCGTGGTGCAAGTCAGGAAACTGCCCCCACTGCTGTGAGCCATGGGTCCCAGTGCCCTGAGGCTGCCTTCGGGAGGCTGAAGTTACTTTGCTCTGGTGGGCCACCCCTCTGGTGGGCCACCCCTTGGACCCCATGAAGCCGAGCCTTTCTGCTCTTTTCCGGATTACCTTGGGTTGGAGAACTGCCTCACTGGGTCCCTCTGTGGATTTTGTCTTTCCAAAATGTAGTTAGTCCTTAGCTCATAAGTTTTAAGAGAGAGCACCTAAGAGAGGATCTTCTCTGGTCACCATCATGGCTCTGACCCCCATGATAGTATCATGTATATATATACATACACACATACATATATATATATATATATGTATGTATATATATATATATATATTGCATTTTTATTCATTGCTTAAACATTTACCAATTATATTTTAGTCTAGTGTACTGCACTTGGTCTGTGAGTTTGATAACCACAAGGAGGTATCAGATCATAACTCTCTTTTATACTTTACCTCTTGTGTTGTATTCTAGCTCCATGACTGAAAGAAGTATCCATGGTTTTCCCATAGCTTTCTTTAATTAAGATAGGGAATAGTTATATTTTTAAATAACTGGTTTTAAAAGGTAAAACAGAAACTATCTGAACTCTTATACAGTGAAGAAAAGGATAGACGTAGGAAAATCTTTAAAAAAAGTGTAAATCAAGAGTTACAGGAAAATCACACATCTTATCCTATGCCAATTCACTTTCCCATCACCAAACTTGTTTCTGTAAGCAACCATTCATCTTTCCAATATCCTCAGAGGTGATATATTGAGGTTCTGATTGGGATATGTTGGGAATCCCATCTAAAGTTTCAATTTGACTCGAAAGTGGCAAAATTGAACCTGAAGGGTGAGTCTTGTCTTTCCAGACCTCAAAACTTCCTAGCTTTGCTAAGACCTCTGCTGCAATGAGAGTTTCAGAAGATAGGATATGTTTCAGGAAGGTAACTGGAAGAAAAACACATTGTAGTTAACTGTTATTGAAGGATTATGCTTCTGTGCATTTATAGCCTCCCGTAATGCATTCATTGCTTTACAAGGCACATTAAGCACTAAGACCAGGTGGAAGCCTCAAGGAATTCAGAATCTGTGAGACAGAACAACAGGTAACAATAAAAACATCAGGCTCAACAGAACCTCCTGCTTCCACACTCAGCATCAGAAGACAGGCAGTCATTTTTGTGATGCCCCTTAGGTTTTGAATTCTTTGTTTCCTCATATCCCAGTTGACTAGCTGGGTGGGAGCTGTAGAAGATAAAGTTTATTATCCTGCCATGGAACATTAAATAATAGCCCACAAATAATGGAAGTGACAACAACAGAGTCTTCCTAGATTTATTCATTAGCATTTTGCAAACTCATAAAAATCAATAATATATGAAACTGACTGAATCAGGAGATAGAAAACTATGTCTCTCAAAATTAGAGGCTCATAAGATTTTTAGCAAAATTTCTCCTAGCTAATCAAGCAGTTATAATGATTCTTCAAAATATAATCCTTGTGAATATTTTGTCTTGAAACTGTGAATCTATACCTTAAAAATATGTTCATAGCTTTTTGGTCTCCCTTCTGTGAACCCCTTGAGATTCAGTTTTAAATTGTGGGTGTTATTTGCCTCTCTTGGCTCATTTGTCTCCAACCCAGTCTAAGAAATGAAAATTCTGAAGATTATTCAAGCCTGGGTTTTTATTCAAAATCACCATGATAACAAAACAAAAGGCAAAGTAAACATTTCTTTTAGACAGAATGGAATATTGAGGCATCAATATCAGCCATGTTTCTGAGTAGGTTACAAATTATAACCTTCCCATCCATTTTCCATTCTCCTCCTAGAACACTTTTGAATCTAAGTTTCTGTTTCAGGAATGGAAGTGTAGACTTAATCAATCTCTCTCTGTGTTTATATATAACTGGCAATAATCATAAAGTCAGACAGAAGCCAAGTCAAAGAAGGGCCAAATCTGTGGCTAAGCCTGGCACCTCAGCCCCTGCACCCATTTTAACTCTGTAACTCTTTTTCTTCTTGACTTTCAGGCCATGTCATAGTTAGTATTAGTTTTCATCCATGTTTTTTTCTGTCTGAGACTTGTACTAAATCTTTTGGCAGTGGTTAGGTACCTGTCACATGAACTCAGAAAGTAGTATCATTTCCATTAAAAAAAGTGATCCAAGAAATATAAATTAATGAAAATTACTTTAAGGAATTTTTTTAAATTTCACCTGATCACATATAGTCCAAGGTAGATTCCTTAAGCTTCCTATGTGGATATTTACTCTCAGACATTTTGGTGAAAAGGAAATAGACTGCCTTGGTGATTTGGTATGGAAGGCTATTCAATCCTAGTCTGAAATTATAGTATATATATATATATATATATATATATATGCATATATATATATATATGAATATATTCTTCTCTGAACAAAGATGTGTCAGCTTGCCCATGATCTGAGGGCCTGCAGGCTTGTGCAGATAGTACTTAAGGAACTGTTCTAACTCAATTTTGAGTTTTTTCCTGGCAGATTAAAAAGAGCAAGAATAGAAACTGATTTCATAAATATCATACCCACAAAAAATAAAAATCCATGCATCAATTTCATTTCTTCACATAAAAATGAAGACTTGATTTCTTTCTAGAATCTTTTCTCTTGAATTTACCTCATTTAAGGAGCTTTCAAGTCTTCAGAGATAGATGGATATTCTATTATCATATAAAAATAACTACAACTGTATTAAAATTACTCCCATATGGCTGGTCAGAATAAAAAAAACCTTAAAATAATTTGCCTTATTTTACCTCTTTTCTATCACTTTTTAAAGGGAATGATATCTCCTTTTTGAATTCATGTGGCAGGTAATTTCTACCAAAACATTTAGTACAGGTTCAGATCTTGGACAAAAAAATAAGAACTCCAAAAAAGCAAAACCTGAATGGAAATCAATATCCTAATGAAATCCTTTTAGGGAAAATTATATCAGAATGATAGAAAAATAATTATATTACATTTTATAATCTTATACATTCTTCTTAGAAAATAAAAGTTAAAGAAAAGATAAATTAATAATCCCATGTTTCCTTCAATATCATAACAGTTGAACAAACCAAGTTAAAATGTTATAATTTCATAAATCTCCTAAAAGAAATACTTAGGCCTACTTAAACCTACTAAAGGCAGTCTCTATAGATAAACTAAGTCAGGTTAGAGCTTAAACTACATTTAGAGAATTCTCTCTAGTTTGAATAAAAGAGCAGAGATTTATATATTGCTAAGGAATTGAGAGACTTGAGAATTTTCTTTGGTCACCTTGTATTGGAGGATTTTTTAAGGTCTTTACGAAATTTTTACATGCCATGTATTTCTCATGGGATTGGTTTCAACAAATCTCAATAATTTCCTAACTAGGAGAAATGATGCTAACTTTTCCAAAAATAAGAATTAATGAAAATAAATCAAGAATAAAAAATTTGTCATTACAAATTTATTTTCAAATATATATATATATATATATATAGATATATATCACTTCTATTCTACCTAGTGATACAGGGCTTCTAACAAATAATTTAAGAGAGAGAGAGAGAGAGAGAGAGAGAGAGAGAGAGAGAGAGAGAGAGAGAGAGAGAGAGGAAGAGATGGGGGAAAAGTACAGTTCAGCAAAACTAACTAATAAATCAAATTGAGTCTGGTAGGGATGCTGTGTTCCATAGCCATAATCACCATCTTCTGCAAAGAAGATCCCTATTTTAGGGATCATATTTTGCCATTATAAAAGAGAATATCATTTTAAAAAGTCTTGTTTTAAGGTAGAAAATATTCTTTTTAGTAATAATTTATAAAAGAAATAGTTGTAAACATAAATATGGAAGTTTAGAAACATAAAGGATTTCTTGAAATGACTTTCTCTTTCCTCTTTTCATGAGTCCTGCTCCTACTTCTGCCTTTGTCTTATTTCCTCCGGCAAAAGATTTCAGTTCCTTTACTTTTCCATTAATAAGATGTAGTGATGAGAATGGTCAATTGCATCCTAAGTGTGAATATTCTTAAATTTGAAAAAAATGAAGAATAGCTAAGCTATTTTGGCTTGGCATCACCACATGTGAAAAGTAATTCATTTTAAAATGTGCTGTGATCTTGTAAGATTCAATAAAAGCAATACTCTCTGCATTTGATTTCCTTTTCTCATGATGTGCAATGTCTATAGTAATGCCTCTGGCACAGATTCATCTCTTCCCTGGTGTCCTCACTTTGAAATAAAAAATAAAATCATTCTGTCTTCCGATTTAAACTCCATAAGCCAAGGAGTATGCTTAAGAGAAGAACATCATCTTATGATTTTGTTCTTAGGTTTCAGTAAAGGATCTCCCTATCTGGGTTCTTTTTAGCTTCATTAAAGTTTTCTCTGTTGTTTTTATTAACGTTGATGAACTTGTGTCATCTGAGTTTAGGGAAAATTCATACTCCCCAGAAAAAGCAAACTGAGACCAAGGAAACAACTATAAGATTATATAAATATAGAAACAGAATGTATTTTACCTACTTCCTTATTATTATTTTTTTTTTAATTTGTCAAGGCAATGGGGTTAAGTGGCTTACCCAAGGCCACACAGCTAGGTAATTATTAATTGTCTGCGGTTGGATTTGAACCCAGGTACTCCTGACTCCAAGGCCAAGGTCCTACTTCCTTATTTTAACAACCGAATGAACTTTAATGATTCTATCTTAAAGAAGGAGGACTGCATTATCTTAAAGATTTACTGCTAACTTGATATTCTGATAATATTAACCTTAGAGAAAAGGATTTCACATTAGAACGAATCGGACCTTTAACTCCTCCAGGGATTCCAATACTTGCATGTTTCCCTCATTTTTTCTGGGAGTTGGGGAGGGTAGTTTGGGAGAAGATGTTGATTTGCTATATATTCTAAGTAATGTAAAAAGCTATAAAAACCCAATCTGTCCCCTAAGAAAATGAAGCTATTATAATCTCAAGTAGTCTTTCTTAGTAAAGTAAGAAATTTCCTTTTCTTTTCTTTTTGTTTTCTGATTTCTCAAATGTTTACCCATGGAGTTGCAGACCTTGGGTGAGATTCTCTCTGATCTTCTTCTGATTCTGGAAAACTCTCACAAAAATGACACCTCTAAACAGATTATGTGTAGTATACCCATTTTCCATTTTTTGTTTGGAAAAACCCTATTCCCTCACACAAAGGAATTCAGATGAGGAATTTTCTTTGCAACATTTACATGTGAGCTAAATGAGAAATATCTCCCCTCTGTGGATCTTAGCATTGCTGATAATGTAAGTCTGATTCTGTTCGTGAAAATGTGTTGTAGCAAGTGGTACTGACCTTTTGTGTTTCTCACAGCAGACACAAACAAATGAGAGTGAATAAATATTCATTTTTTCCCCTGGTCTTTTCTAGAGAAGTTATCATTCACTGGCTTTGTGCTTTTGCTTAACATATTTGCATGGCTTTGTTTACTTTGCCTTGCTTCTAAGGGATTTGTAGGTTTGTATTTAAGTGGTAAGTAGGCAAGACACAAGGTGAATGTACTTTTTTCCTCTGAAGAATTAGTTTTAATCCTGGCAGCAGTGCCATTTCACAAACTGCTCATGCTTCCTCTCAGTCTCCCTAGGTCCAAATCCCAACAGCTGTCACATAATTTGAGCCTCTTTTTTCAAGTATTGAGAGGCCAGAGAGTGATTTTAGAGTGATTTGAAAAGCTTCAGTTGCCTAGCTGCATTCTTTCTGCCTCTTATTAGTGTTACTATATCATGCATAATGAATAATATTATAAATATGCACATGGAAAGTCTTGTAGGAGACCAATGTCACAGCACTTTGTAGTAATGTCTTATGAATTCAACTGTTCTATTTTTGTTTTTGCATTTTTGAACAGTCAACTGGCAATTGTGTACCATAAAACTTGGAATTGAGTTCTGACTCAGTCACTTGTTAGCTAAGTGGCTACAAACTAGTCATTTAAAATCAATGAATCCATATTATTATTTTTTATTTGTTTTGCTTTAAATGTGGATTTTCAGTTTATTAATGCTCTATCTTGCTTCACAGGATTATCAGGAAAGTGCCTTGTAAATTATGAAGCTTTTAAAAAGTTCTCATGTTTTCAAGTTTTTCTTTCTCTCTGGTTAGATAATCATTTCCAGTAACTTATATGTATTTTATATGAAATATATATATATATATATATATTGTTGTGTTCAAATTTTATTTTCTACTTCTTTTACATAAGAAAGAAAATGTACTTAAAATGAATATCAGGGGCGGCTGGGTGGTGCAGTGGATAGATCACTGACCTTGGAGTCAGGAGTATCTGAGTTCAAATCCAGCCTCAGACACTTAATAATTCCCTAGCTGTGTGGCCTTGGGCAAAGCCACTTTACCCCATTGCCTTGAAAAATCTAAAAAAAAAATAAAATAAAATGAATATCAGAGATTTGAATTAGGTATATAAATTTTGTGGCAATAAAGAACATTAAACTCTTAGGTTATTATTCAGGGGGTTGGAAACTCATTTCTAAGAAATCTTTAAGACTTTTAGGAATGGAAATCTTTCCCCAAAATTAGGTCAATATATGATTCATTGAAGTTTTGAGAGGCGTTTATTATTAGGCTCAGGATTACTTTAAAATAAAATTACAATAGAACACTAGCCCTGGAGTCAGGAGGACCTGAGTTCAAATTCAATTTCAGATATTTAATAATTACCTAGCTGTGTGGTCTTGGGCAAGTCACTTAACCTCATTGCCTTACAAAAACCTAAATAAAATAAAATAAAAATAAAAGGAAAAAAAACTGATGAAAATATAACTATATTTAAAATTTAATGCTAATCAATAGTAGGATGCAGGAATTGGAAGGGATCTTAGTTTGGCCACTCTACTCTTTAAATAACCACTGTGAGAATGGGAAACTTAGGTTCATGTTTATAAGAAAAAAATCATTTATTTTTAAGGTCTGAATTTCTTAACATTATTCAGTCAAAAATGTAATCATGAAATAGTACAAGCTTATAGCCTAAGTAAGAGAACACAATTGAATTCATACTAGGAGAGGTCATTTTCCTATGTATTTTCAATTGCTCCCTTATACTGTAAACAAAAGACAACCAGAGAATTTAAAGACACACAAATATAATATTGATATTTAAGAGAATTATATTAATGTATAAATATATATTCATATTTAAGAGAAATAATTCACTTGACAAATGTTTTCTTTAATAATTTTTTTTAAAAGCAAAGGAAAATAAGTCAGAACTATTTTATTTCAGGTGATTTGTTTCTCTCAGCTCTCCCACAGTGTGTCCATGATGAAAATATAGTCACACATCTCTGTCCATTTAAAAGTCATCTCTTCTTGTCTTAAAGAAGGAACTGTGGATATGGTAGACATTTCCTGCTGGGGTTGATCACCACCTTTCTCATCTCTTTGTGTAACTGCTCTCAATTTATCAACTTACATCATTCATTTGGATAAAGGACAGATACTGCGTTAGTTTCCTTTCCTAACAACCTGGAACTAAAATTCCCCAAATTTTTGTTATCATTCAAGGCTTAAGTGGCTTGCCCAAAGCCACACAACTAGGTAATTATTAAGTATCTGAGGCTGGATTTGAACTGAGGTCCTCCTGACTCCAGGGCCAGTGCTCAATCCACTGGGCAACCTAGTTTCCCCTCAAATATTTTTGATAAAAATAACAAAGATGATTAGAAACCTTGAAATGAAAGTATAGCAGTTGAGAGAAATGTTGTAAGGGGAATACATCTAAACAATTGAAGAGAGACTAAAAATTAGGAAGGGCATACATATAAGAGGTGGGAAAAGAAAAAAAAAATTCCAGGAGAAAATGTCTGCAAATGCCTGAATATTATTATTTTTGTTTTGTTTTGTTGGGTTTCAGAGAAGAAAAGAGAGGGAAAATATGATAAACATTTAATTTAAACATGAATTTTATCAATGAAACCAAAAAAATTAATTCTAATTTTATATTAATTGTTTATAAAAATAGGGAAGGTGTTATCCTAATAAACTTCTTTTAACATATAGCTTTGATATTTAAAACATAGATAATAGAAAAAGAAAAATCAATATTTTAAATAAATAAAAATACTTTGCATAAGAATCAGGTTGGATTTTTATAATAAATAATAAGTTGTTACAGTATTAGGGAAACAATAAACTTAATAGACAATATGATAAATGATGAAAATGTCATCAATTGATTCAGAAAAGGTTTTTAAGAAATATGGTATCCCTTTATCTAGATAATGAGAAAATATTAATAACATAAAAATTAATATGCTATTTCTTTTTTCTTTTCTTTTTTTTTTGTTTTTTGCAAGGCAATGGGGTTAAGTGGCTTGCCCAAGATCACACAGCTAGGTAATTATTAAGTGTCTGAGGCCAGATTTGACCTCAAGTTCTCCTGACTCCAGGGCCAGTGTTCTATCCACTGAGTTACCTACCGACTCCCTTATGCTATTTCTTAATGAGACAAACTACCTTTTTTTAAAAAGGGTGAACTCTCTTAGTAATGGTCAAATATCATGTTTTCTATTTCTAGTGAGATCAGAGGTAAAGTAAGAAAGTCCATTCTTTTTTATTGATTTTTGAATTTTACAATTTTTTCCTCCAATCTTGCTTCCCTCCCCCCCACCCACCACAGAGGGCAGTCTGATAGACTTTACACTGTTTCCATGTTATACATTGATCAAAATTGAATGTGTTGAGAGAGAAATCATATCTTTAAGGAAAAATAAAATAAATAGCAAAATTACATAATAAGATACCTTTTTTTAAAACAATTAAAGGTAATAGTCTTTGGTCTTTGTTCAAACTCCACAATTCTTTCTCTGGATACAGATGGTATTCTCTATTGCAGATATCTCAAATTGTGCCTGATTCTTGTACCAATGGAATGAGCAAGTCCATTAAGTTTGATCATCACCCCCATCTTTCTGTTAGGGTGTACAAAGTTCTTCTGGTTCTGCTCATCTCACTCAGCATCAGTTCATGAAAATCCTTCCAGGCCCCTCTGAATTCCACCCCTCCTGGTTTCTAGTAGAATAATAATAGTGTTCCATAACAGACATATACCAGAGTTAGTTCACCATTCCCCAATTGATGGATAGAATGCCCATTCTTACAACAATTATAGACATAGTTCCAAGAAAAAAATGGCAATGGAAATGACAAGAAAATAGATATTGAGTGAATATGTAAAGCAAAGAGGAAGTAATTATCACTTTTTATTTATGGCATGCTAACTTAAAGAACCTCATAGATTAAAATAAAATTAATTACAATAATTTCAATGAAAATATAAACAATAAAATGAAATTTTAGTATTTTATTAATGAAATTTAACCCAAATGTGATAAATGTCTTTTCAATATAACTTTAGTCTATATAATAGCAGAGTTCTGCTATTAAGACACATAAGAATTATATTAATAGAAATATAAAACATTTTTACAGAGAAAAACAGAGCTAAATAATTATGTAGATGTTAACTAATCATATTTGAACAATCCCAATATAATAAAAAAATCATAATTATCAAACTTGTAGAGGATTTTTTGAGAACCAGAAAAATAAATGGAATTCATCTGAACAAAAAGTCAACAACTGTAAAGTAAATAATGGAAATGTGTAGGAAAGGTTGAGAACTAGTAATACCACATCTCAAGTTCCATTATGAAACAGTAATGATTACAACTTTTGATACTAACTAAAAGCAAGGGGGGAAATGATCAGGGGAACAAATTAGATGCAGAAAACTGAGAGAGGAATATAATGACTGAGAGTATTAGATACTTCAGGGATGCCAATAGTTGGCATGAGGAACCATTATTTACAACTCTTTTGGAAAATCTGGAAAACAATGTGATAGAAATAGATATCCACAGGCACCTACTATATATATATATATATATATATATATATATATATATATATATATATATATATGTATGTAAAAGCATATTTGAGGAAACTTTCATAATGAGGAATAAAGAAAGAGTTCTTGACTATAAAAGTGATTCTAAGAAATATCAGTGATTAAGTGGGCAATTTTGAATCCATAAAATTGAAAAATACATATCTAAGATAAACTAATTCATTTAGAATTAGAAAGAAAATAGGCAACCAATCTATGCCTCAGAAGGAGTAGTTAGAAATGTTATCACTTTTGAACCTTAGAAAGTTTTGGAAGGAAAGGACCATCTCTTCTTTTATTTAGAAGAGTAATTTCTACTTTTTATTATATCAGTGTGCATTATTTTCATACATAAAGATGATGCTAATATGATATGGTTTCTCTAAATTTTATTGGTTTATATTGTTTCTAGTAGTAATGAACATGTCTATTCTCTTACCTTTTTTTAACAATATCATTTATTAGGGTAAAATTTAGATAAATAGTGCAGTCTCTAGTAATCCAGGGTTCTGCTTTATATGATTTTAATTGATTTATCTAAATTTTAAGCCTTATATTAACTAGTCACCTATGACTCATATGGAGGTAATTGCTCACAGTGGTCTTTAATTAATTGGAATACTTGTAACAGGCATCAGCAAGGAAGTTTAATAGGCAAATTTTTCAAGTGGTTTAAAAAAACAATTATGATTATATATAATTAATATAAGTATATTATTTTATATATAATTATTATGTATTTTATAATTATAATTAATAATTGATTTTATAATTAATATATAATTAATAATTGATTAAGCTCTATGTATTTGAAACTATTGAATCAATTGTTTAAGATAAAATTATTTGTTGTTATTGCTTAGCTTCATCATTTCAATGACATGGCTTCTTTAGTAACTAGCATATTTCAAAAACTAGCAAGCAGGAGACTATAAAATTGTAAAAGAAAGTGACATTAAAATATATGTGATGGTGCTGAATGCCATAAAATATTTTATTGACACTTCTGAGAAAAACCTGAAAATTCACTTGTAACTGAGCTACATATGAGTAATATAGTCATTTCTAATTCAATAGTAAAATGTTTATAGCACCTTACTAACACATACACCCAGTGCCCTCTTTAAGGGCATGAAAGGATTTTATTTTTAAAAATCTGTTAGTTCTGTTTCTTTGTTCCTTTCTAACTATAAACCCTATTTGACCTACTTTTCTTATTGCAAGTAATCTATCTTATTATACATTGGCTGATGCACTATGCACCATCAATTATTAAGGTCAAAATTTTCATGAAATATAATATGTGGGTCATATTATCCAAACATAAAAACAAGTCTTAGGCATTCATTTATTCTTGGCTCTGTTATCCATATGAAGGACAAATTTCATTCTGTAGCTGTACATGTACTTTCAAAATGCATTATTTATATACTTATTGCTCTAAAATACTTATGGATATGGGCAAACAATTTTTTGTTTATATGGTTCAGAGAGAAGTAAACATATCTTTTATTAATGTTGTAATAATTCACCAAACTGTTAATTTATCTTTCCTAAGATGTTCATTTGGCACATAACAGCTGTCAAGATATTTATTTCCTCTATCAAGATTTTTTTAAAGCATATAATATATAAAATATGTAAAAACGGTAGTTTGAGAACAAAATATGTAACATTTTTCTTTTTCTATTTTTTTTACAAATCCTGATGAATATATTTTTATGTATAAGCACCTAGAAAGATGATAAATGCACAAATTATTGCTTTGGAGAAATCTGCTTCTATTCATTGGAATATTCTAAGATTGAAACCTGTGTTTATGTTTTTCCTACTAATTTGTATAACAATATCTATCAACATCATAAAATCTGAGAAACAGAATTTACTGCCTAGTCTGGAACAAACCTTCCTTGATATTTAAAATAGTATTTTTTGTTTGTTTTTAGCACCATGTTTAGTAGCCAACTTTTTATTCTTTTGGTTTATATTTTAAGACATTCTGCATGCTAAAATTAAAATGTCTTGCTTATTTCTGCATTTATTGCTTCACTGCATTTTTTTAACTGAGGTTAAATAATTGTAGTCACCATTTCAATGTAGCATTAAGCAATTTTATGGTTTTCTGTGTGAGATGAAAGAGTGAGTGAAATAGTTTTAATATAATCCAGAGACAGTACTGATTAAGTCATAAATGAGAAACAATGTCCATCCTTTTTAGCTCCTAACTCAGGTAGAAGACTCAAGCAACCAAGACTGAAGCAGTCAGTGGTCATTTCAAAATGTCCTCAGCTACCATTGTCTATTTAGTAAAGACTAAAGTGTTGGATCACTTTCTCCCCAGGTTCTGGGAGACCGATGGGCCAACATATGTAGATGGACAGAAGATCGCTGGGTTCTTCTACAAGATATTCTTCTCAAATGGCAACGATTTACCAAAGAACAGGTGAGTCATATAGGAAAGGGTATGTTAAAAACAAGTATACCTTGTAATTTTCTAGTCAACTTGTGGTGAATATCCTAACTTACAAAAGCATTTTTTCCTCCACAGTGCCAGTTTGATACGTGGCTTTCTGAAAAAGAAAATGCAGTAAACAATATTCATACCACAGGCTTTAAGGATCAGAATGAAATGTTATCTAGTCTTCGGAAGCTGGCTGTACGTATCTCTCATTTTTTGTCTTTTGTTAAAAACAATAATCCTTTTTTAGCAGTCATTTCTGATCTAACTCTGTTCTTAAACCAGATGTTTCAGTTCCAAATTGCCACATAGTTTTGTTTACAAATATTCATAAAATATGTAGTTTCACTTTTTTATATATTATGGAAGAAACAAATACATCAAGATCTTCAGTTATTTTTGTTCAATTTAATTCAGTATAAGAAACTAAGAATACAAATGGCATTTCTGACCTCAAAGAACTTACATATTTCTGGGAGTGAATGCTATATGTATAAAGGGCTTCATTTGCATGCATGCATATAAAATACATATTATATATTTTGCTATCCAGTCATTCCAGTCTTTCTGACACCATTTGAAGTTTTTCTTAGCAAAGATAATGGAATTGGTTACCATTTCCCTTTCCAGCATTTTGTCCATATAGGAGATAGAGGCAAACAGAGTTAAGTGACTCAACCAGGATCATATAGTTAGTGAGTATCCAAGACCAGATTTTAATTTGGGAGTCTAGAGCTGGTGTTCTGCCCACTCTATCACCTAGCTACCACTACAACATGGACAGGAATATTTAAATGTGCATTCATGGTACTGTGTGATTATATATAAGCATTCATAAATATGAAAAGATATTTACATATTTCTATGGACTATATATATATGTGTATATATACACATATATATATAAATATAAAATCTAGAGTATGAGGAAGTAGGTACTCTAAAGTATATAGAATTAAATCATAAAATATGTAAAGATATCCAAAGTAATTTCAAGTGGGAGAGAACATGAACAGTTAGGAGCAATCAAGAAAGATTTAACTTTGGAGATAGCACCTGACTTCTGCTTTGAAGGAAGTTAGGGATTTTCAATGGATTAAGTGTGAAAAGGATGCATGCTGAATATGAGGAACCATTTATAAAATGGCATAAAGTTGGGGCAAAATCATAGTGCTTGTTGTTAGAGAGAAACCTAACACCTGTTCAAATTTAATTTGGGATGAAATGAGACACTGACAAGCTCTTAACTTCCCTGGATGCAGCTCCATAAGGAAATGTTTATTAGTAAAGAAATGTCCCCAGAAATCCACCAAATCAGAGGGACCTAGGCTCATCTGGGGGGAACATCTATTCCCTTAGGATAAAAAGGGAAAATATTAGAAAACTACTTCATGAGAGATAATGACCAATCAAATCCCAGGGACAGTTTTGTGGCCTTTTAGGGAAATCAAATCTTTACTTGGGTAGATATGGTGTCTAACTGTCCCTTTTGAAAACTATGCTGCACAGTTGGTACATCATAAAACCTCTCATTGCTTCCTACAAATTTTCTAAAACTAAAACTTGTAGGATTAGTTCTATTCTGCATTAGCAGAGAGAGTTTTCTCAAGAGAAGGGTTGTTTTTCAAAAATATTTCAAACAAATCAGAGATGCAGCTACCTCCCCAAAATAATAGTATTGTGGTATGCTTATATACAGTGAACTTTCACTTATAACTAATGATAAGTATATTTTAACATCACTTATGTGCCCAGCAGTTTGCTATGTACTTTAGGAAAAATAAGGAAAATATCAAATAGCCTTTAATCTGTTGTATCCAACATTATGATTATGTTTGAATGATTAGGGGCATATTACAATAGTTCTTGGTCCCAAGGACTTTTGGTGCAATTCAAAAAGCCACAGGAGCCAATTAGAGAATAAAAAATTGAAAGGATGAAGAAATGTAAAGCAAATTCTTGAAATAAGATTCCAGAAAATAGAAAGATTACTGAGGGTGGGATACCTGAGAAAGGTATCAAATAAGTGAAACTTGATCATAGTGTTAAAGGATACATAGATTTGAATAAAAAAAATCAAGGATTTAAGAAACCAAGTTTACTTTCAAATTTTTTGTAGGATTTCGATTTGAATGAAATGCACATGAAAACATAATATAGCTATATTAAGCAAGTAATTTTTAAAGTTTTAGATTATTCCTCATATTTATCAATAATGCAAATGAACTTAACTCATTTATTTTCCTTTTTTCACATGTAGAAATCCCATAGCAATGATAGATCTCGGTTTCTAGTCTTTATTGTTATGTTCTAATTCATAGCCAATTTGTGTTGCAATTTTCCAATGCATAGGTGCGAATAAATGAATGAATGAATGAATGAAGTATTTGAATACTTAATCTGTACAGAGCAGTTTTACAGGGGAGTACTTGGAGAAGTATAGCTGTGCCTCACCTCAGATTGCACAATCTCTCATAAACTGAAAACAATAGCTTGTACCTGTGCTTTTTTTATTAGATTCATTCAGTGCAAATCCCAACTGATTCTGTTTAGGTCTCCTCAATTGTGGACCCGACCAAGACTGGTCAATGTGCTAAATACTAGGTGCAAAAATGGATTAGATAGTCTCTGGTCTCAAAGAGCTCCCATTTTAAGGGAAGAGGGAAAAAAACACATGTAAGCTGTAAAGGTCTCATAATCTTTGGGGTGCACCAGAAAAGAAGATATTAATGCCTTTTCTTTAATGTTATTTCTAATGATAAAATCATATGAGTTTCTGATGTTGTATTATTTTACCCTTGACACTAGGATGCTTTACTAGTCTAAGAGTTCTTGGGTTCAAGAACCTGGTCTGTCTCCATTGAGAGATTATAGGAGACAGTAGTTAAGATGATGATGGTTTGACCTTCCTGGCTCTCATGGGCTTGGTGATTCAGCTATGTTGGCCTGCCTACCCTGGTTGATGATTGGTAGGGATGATGAACCCTTGTTGACTGGAGCTGCTACCAGACAATGGCTATGAGCATCTAACAGTGAGGTGAGGCAGAGGAGGCATAGCTGTGCCTCATCTCTGATTGTAAAATCCCTCACAAACTGGGTATAGCTCCACTTCTCTGCCTCACCCCACTCCATGTCCCCAAGGTTCCTACTTGTATTCTCCAGGTAATTGGAATAGACCAGCAGCTATTGCTAATAGTAATGTGACGTTTGATTCCTTCTCAACAAATATTTCTCTGTTTAATGATTTCTATGAGGGCTGTGGCTGTAATTAGTTTAGGTGTCCTGGAGGATGCTACACTGTCAAGGCTCTTGGGCTTAGATCCCTGTCCTTTCTCCATCAGGGGGAAAGAATAATCAAGGTTCTGTCTATGAGGAACCCAGAGTTTAGAAATTTTCAGCAACTTGTCCAAAACAACTAAAGTTAAAGTCAACTCTGAAAACCTTTCAAGCACATTGTTTTTAGGCATTGCTTATCTATGATAATTATATTATTAAGTGAATCTTAACTTTTCCCTCCATTTTGCATTTAGAGATTATAACTACTATAACTCTTTTTTAAGTCCTCTTTTTTATTTTTTGAGCTTTATGTCATAAAAATCGATATTTTTGAAACAATTGAACAGATAAATCACAGGGTGATATTTGTATCCCAATTAGAGTGACTCCAAATTAGAAAAATCAGAATATTTTGGTGTATTGGAAGTATGAAAAAATAAGGTATTTGAGACCATAAAAAATCATGATCACGTGTTAAATATAGAAAAACCACGAGGTAGCAAATAGAGCACTAGACCTGGAGTCAATAAGAGCTGATTTCAAATGTGGCCTTAAATATGAGCTCAGCTATTCTTATAAAAACTTTGGGAGATAAGGGCTATAGTTATCCATATTTTGCATATGAACAAATGGAAGCAGAAATTAAATGACATTGCCCACAATGAGTGTATTGGATATGTATTATTTTCATATTTATATGGCATGTATTATGTGCCAATACTGTACTAAACAACTTTTAAATATTTTCTTGTTTTATCCACACAATAATCCTGGGAAGTAGATGGTGATATTATTCTCATTTTACAATTCAAGAAACAAAAGCTAGCAGATGTAAAGGTTAAACAGCTTAACTAAGGTCACATAGCTAGTAAGTGTTAGAGGACTTCCTGACTCCAGGTTCAATGCTCTATATTCTAATACTCAATATCTAGCTGCTTCACCAATAAAATCGGATTCATAACAAAATAATGCTTGCTTCTAACACTATCCTAAGATTATTGCATTATTACATGTGAACAAGTGACTGTTTTAATTCATTTGCCTTTTCTTTAGCAGAGATAATAGTATTTCACGAGAATGAATCTATAAATTTCTCATTGAGTTTAATTCAGGTAATTTGCTTACATGAATAAGAAATTTGATATAATGATAGATGATCTGATTGCCCAAGACTATGAAACCATGGAACATTTAAAATAGCTTATCCAAATCTCTCATCTTAGAGTGATAAGACTGAAATTAATAGAGCTTAAATATGTTGTCCAAGGTCAAAGAAGTAATAAGTGGCCTAATTAGGATTGGATTCTAAGACCTCTGACCTTAAATTCAGTCCTTGCTCAACAGGTGGTTGATCACATTAATAATTAAATTAAACATTAATTCATATATTTATGCAATGTTAAAATTAACTCAATTAGATGTATGTGCATATGCCTTTGAAATAATGTAGAATGTAAATTAGCAACTATTCTCTCCTTTCAGACTATGATGCATGACATAATACTGTATGAAGGGCAATTTTCAATTGTGATAAATGTGATAATGTAAATTATACTCCTAGCAGGGCAAGTCTAGGATAGTCTTATTGTTATAGAAGCTAATCTTAAGAAATGATCACAGGGCAGCTAGGTGGCACAGTGGATAGAGCACTGATCCAGGAGTCAGGAGGACTTGAGATCAAATTCAAGCTCAGACACTTAATAATTGCCTAGCTGTGTGACCTTAAGAAACTCACTTAATCCCATTGCCTTAAATAAATAATTTTTTAAAAAGTTTATGGGAAAAAAAGAAATGATCACTAAGAATTTGGTCCCAACTGTCTTCTTTTATACCAACTAATGTACCATATTTTTACATTTTTGCTTTCAAAACTCTATTATAATTTTTTCTCCATCTGCCAAGTTCTTTCCTCAACATTATATATGAAGAAGCATAAATCAAAGGAAATTTTCTCTGATCAATGACAATTGTGGTTGAAAGAAGGTCCTAACCATTTTCCCATGCAAGTTAGCTAGACTCTTTTCTTCAATTATGGCAGATGTCACAAGATTGTCAAACCACCTTCTCTACTCCTTTTATTTGGTTGTGTCAAACTCTTCATGATCCCATGTATTGTTTTAGCAAAAATGCTGGAATGGTTTCCCATTTCCTTCTCTAGCCCAATTTGCAAATGAGAACACTGAGACAAAAAAGGTTCAGTGACCTGCTCAGGGTCCTACAGCTAGGAAGCGTCTGAAGTTGAGATTTGAACTCAAGAAGATGAATCTCCCTGATTCCAGGTCCAGCATTCTATCCACCATGTATCTTCCTGACTCCATATCTCACACTCTACTCATTGTACCATAGACCTCTGCCCCTAATGTCATTCCCATGGATATGAGTAAGGCTAAAAGTGTTATTGTATTCTTGTTCAACAGATGATGGCTAGATGGCTAGATGAAATTTGTTCAACTATTGAATATCTCACAAATGTCTCATTTTATCCCATCATTGAGCCAGAACTAACAGAATGGGATCTGTCCCTAATACAAACTATTTATCAAGTTCCAAGAATTTGAGTTGCTCTTGCCTCCTATTTGAATAGTCTGACAATATTTGTTATAATAATAAAGTCTCTCTGAGTAGGAGGGAGCATTACAGATCATATAATATATTCTAACTCATACCAGAAACATAAATTGCCTTCTATAACCTTCCTGAAATGTAACTACCCAGATGCTATTGAAAAGACTTCTAGTATTTTAAAATTAACTTTTTTTGTTTCTTTTATGGCAAAACAAAAACGAACAAGAAATTTTAACTTTCATCGAACTTTTGTTTTATTTGTTTCCAATATGCTCTGCCCTGTTAGATCAAGCAGAATGCTCCTTTCTACATGAGAACTTCATAGTGTTCTGAAAACAAAAACTCTATCTTCCCTATAATTTATATTCTACTTGGTAAATCTCCCTATTTTTTTTAATTTTCCCATCAAATGATTTATAGTCTTCCTACTATCCAGACAAGATCACAGACCTAAATATAACATAGGCATTTCATCTATTAATGTTTTTTCCATAGTAAAGTTTGAATCATTCCAGTTCCCAAAATCAAAGTATTAAGTTGGTTGCAATAGGATATAGTATGATGGGATTAATATATCCCTCCTCTGAGTAGTGAATAGTGAATTTCAACACAATCATAATAATATTGCTTTTACTTTTTTGACTTCCATTTCATTATCATGACCTTCGAGTTATCAGAATTCAGTAGCTATACTTGTTAAGGGGCTAATGATGACAATTATGATATTGGTAGCAATAACTGACATTGATGACATCCTTAACGGTTTGCAAAGTTCTTAGCCAAGATTTTTGTCTAATTTTTATCCACACAATGTTATACATGCTACATAAAAACTAGTTTTCATTTTACAAATGAGAATATGGAAGAGAAGTTTGGTGACTTGTCCGTGGTCATATATCATTTGTTCAAAATGGGACTTTAACCCACAGTTTTTCTGATTCCTAATTTAATGCTCCTAATTGCAGCATATCATGAAAAAGATGCTGTCTGGGGGTAGTTAGGTGTTTTAGTGGATAGAGCACTGGGAGTCAGGAGGATCTGACTTCAAATCTATACTCAGACAATAATTAGTGTGACTTTGGGCAAGTCACTTGCAAAGCCTTGCAAAGAAACAAAAAAAAAAAAAAGAGAAACTGGCTGGAAAAAAAATCTTGTATAATCCAAGAGAATAACTGGAATTTCATGTAAGAAGTTTGAGCCATAATATATGCTCATTCTAACACTGAATTACAAGACTTTCAGGTCATGAGAGCTGATATTAGATTGAAGAAAACATTTCTGTCAAATATTCACTATATGAAAATCATTTAACTCTCAGTGTCCCAATATCAAATATTAGATTTCTTCACCCAGAATTTTATACTTAGGCCAGAAATGCCAGATTATTCCAAAAGTAGAATGCCTTACAAAGGCATTTTCAAGAAAAATCAGTATACCTTGTTGGGGATGTTGTCCCAAGTGCCTTCCAATTTTGTTATTATTTGAATATAAATATATAAAAGTTACTCTAAAGCAAAATAATTCTTAAGTGCAAAGGAGAACCAGAAAGTGTTACATAAAGACTAATGAAACAGTAAATGAATGAATAGAAAAAAGTATTTGTTAAATGTTTTATATCTATATATATGCACATATATATGTACATATATACACATATAATACATAACATAATGCTAAGCACTAGAGATACAAAGAGAAAGTTAAAACTTCACAGAAAGAGCTGATTCTATTAGAGGAGAGAACACATATGGGAAGTTTAATCTTCAAGTCAGATAGAAAGTCCTATGGCCCTTATACTGTAGCAGTAATGAAAATAGAAAAAAAAAAACCATTCTTAGTAATCTCCACTAATCACACCCTTTCCATTCTTAAAGTTTTGCCATTAATTTTGAATTAAAGAACATTAATGACAAGAACTTTCTTTTCTGGGCCATCATTGGCTATGGTTACTGAAGAAGAACTATGCCTACTGATGACATTAAGCCAATATTTGGAGGTAGTGGTGGTTTTACTCATATGGATCTTGCTGTATCCTATCTTTTCCTTAGGGGAACTTGCTTTTTTTTAACTAGGCTGGGTCAGCTGCCCCACTGATGGGAGTAGTTTCTATCCTCTTCTCTAGAATAGTTGCTTCTCTGGATGATGGCTGAAAAGAATGAGCTAGAAACAGAGAAAAGAGGAAGAATTCTTTTAAGAGGCAGAATTTGATTAAGCTTTCAGAGATGGATAGGAATTCATTAAGTTTCTATTAGTGTGGGAGTGAATTTGAGTTTCATGAGCTGATCTTTTTTGGGGGGAGGGATATTTTATTTTGTTACAAGTAAATGATGGAATAGGAATGTTTGGTGAGAAATGCAAAGTTTGGAAGATAGGTAATTTAGTTTGTGGGAAATATAGCATTCTTGGAAGGTAATAGTGTGAAGTAAACCCAGAAAGCCTATAGGACATGTAGCTAAGATAATTGTTTCAATAGTTCACAGAGGAATTCTATGGAATTTCTGACTATCCCTCCTTCACCTAGGGAAAATTCAAAGCAAAATGTAATTGTCTGAAGCCTTCAATTAGAGAGAGTTTAAACCAGATCTTGACTATATGAATAAATCCAATAAACACTGAATTTATGGTCATTTTAATATAAAGAGATGAATTAAAAAATTACACAGACCTCTTATGAAAAGAACTTTGGAAGTGGGGGGACGGTCAAAATTTCCTTCGGGGAAAAAAAACGTTTGTCATCTAACTTATTTTGGGTTTAAATTTTTATTTACCATCTTTTATTACGTTTTCCACAGTCTGGAGAGTATTCTTCACTTTGAAAATTGAATCTAGAAAAAAAAAACATGAGTTATACTTTGTACTCTCAATCAGCTGTTATCAACTTTCATCCACCTCATACGCTGAACCTGTGTCTTCTTTATGCTTCTTATTTTCATATGTTTAAAAGGTCCTTTACCTTGCCCTTAAAATTTGTTTTCAGTTGGAGTTCATTCTATGTTTTTAGCTTTAATGATTCTGTCTCACCAAACTATGAATTTTTTTAAATTGTTTAGGTATCTGCTTTTCCTTTCACTTTCTATACTTGTCTTTAAAAGAAAAAAACAAACAAACATGAATTTGTTGAGCACTTTATTCAAAAAGTTTTCCTATTCATTCATTATTAGGATTATTAATTGCAAGATTCAATTTTTTTTCACTGAACCTATGATTTCATTGTCTAGAATGTGGAGTTCTAAATGATAACAATCCAAATAAACCATACAAATTAGCATTTCCTTTGTAACTTGTAGTCTTAGAATACTATCTTAAACACTGAGTTTATATTTAATATTTTATTTTTCCACAAATACACATAAATAATTTTAATATTTTTAATTGAGTTCCAAATTCCAAAAAATGGCAAGAAAAATAAAGTTTGCCTAGCTGTCTGACCTTGGGCAAGTCACTTAACCCCATTGCCTTAAAATAAAAAAAAAATTAAAAAAAGGAAAATAGAGTTAAAAATACTTTGACCTGCATTTAGATTCCATCAGTTCTTTCTCTTAAGTTGGATAGCATTTTTTATAAGTGTCTCATAATTGTCTTGGATCATTATATTACTGAGCATAGCTAACTCATTCATAGTTGATCATTATGCAATATTTCTGTTACTGTGTGTAATGTTCTTCTGCTTCTGCTCATTTCACTTTACTTCATTTCATGTAAGTCTTTCCAGGGCTCTCTCTGTCTCTGTCTCACTGTCTCTGTCTCTCTGTTTTTCTCTGTCTCTTTGTCTCTCTCTGTCTCTGTCTCTCTCCGTCTCTGTCTCTGTCTCTCTCTCTCTCTCTCTCTGCCTCTCTGTCTCTCTCTCTGTCTCTCTCTCTCTCTCTCTCTCTCTCTCTCTCTCTCTCTCTCTCTCTCACCTATGGGGAGGGATGGTGGTAGTATGTATACATGTTTTTCTATAAATGTTTCTTCTAACCATATATGGAAGTGAGTCAAATTTATAAGAATATGTTTCATTCCCTAGTCAATAAGTGATCAAAGATATGAAAAGGCAGTTTTCAGAAGAAGAAATGAAAGTAATCTATCATCATATGAAAAATGTTCCAAGTCAATATTGATGATAAAACAACTCTGAATGGATGTAGGAAAATTGGATGCCAGTACATTGTTGGTGGAGTTATGACTTGATTTAATCAGTTTGGAGAACAATTTGGAAGTATGCCCAGTGGTTTACAAATCTGCGTATACCCCTTTGACCCAACAATAAAACTACTAGGTTGCTATCCAAAAGAAGTCAAAGAAAAGGAAAAGGATATTTATTAAATAAATTTATTGAATAAAAAAATAAAATAGTTATAACAGTTATTTTTGTGGGGACAAAAATTTGCATTTTTAAAATGTCCATCAATTGTAGACTATGTAAGTTGTGGTATAATTATATGAACTGATGCAATGTGAAACGAGCAGAACATTGTACACAGTAACATTATTGTATGATGATCAACTGTGAAAGTCTTAACTATTCTCAGCAATACAATGGTTCAATTAAAACTGAATGACTTTTGATGTAAAATGTTATCCATCTACAAGGAGAGAACTAATATTCTCTGAGTACAGATAGAAGTATGCTTTATTTCAAACTTTATTTGTGTGTGTGTGTGTGTGTGTGTGTGTTTTCTTTTGCAACATGACCAATATGGAATATGTTTTGAATGTCCAGGAACCAAGAGAATTTGGAACTCAAAATAAAAAAAAATTAAAAATTGTTTTTATATGTGATTGAGAAAAACACTGAACAAAAGCCAAAATCCTCTAACACTATATTGTCTTTTGGAAGAGATCTATAACCAGAGATGGGTTAAAGTCAAGTCACTTCAGCTCACAAGAATCAACACACTTTCAGTGTGAATATTTAATAAGCAAAGGCTTAAAATTAACAAATCAGAATGTGACTTATTGTTTAATTGATTGTTCATAATGCAAATTAAACTTAAAAGTGAGTCTTGTTAAAAAAAAAGACTTATTGCACAACCTCCCTTTCCCTCCCTCTGTCAAAGTCTCTTTTATAGTATAAGTAGTAGTCACTAACTTAGAAACTAGTCTGACATTAATACTCTATTTTTTTCAGTTTTGATGAGGGGGAAAAATTAGGTACTCATAAGTCATTGAAGAGTTAACAGATATTTATTTACATAACTCAAAATCTAGGAAAAACATGTATGTAACAAGGATACACTTGGTGAAGAAGCTATGCCAAAAAGACATCAGAAAACTAAGACCAGGGAGTACTAACTTGCACCTTTGTTGTACTCCAGGCCAAATAAGTCCTTGCTTTGTCAACTTTAAAGACAAAGTTGCCTTACCCATGTTGTTTGCGAAAGTAGAATTGATTCATGTATTGAAATTGTAGGATTAACCCAATCTATGGTCTGTCTTCTTTTATATTAGAAGAGAAGTCAGGTAAATGATAAATGAAGATAAGTAGATAGATAAATATATGATAGATAGACCTTTTATTAAGCACTGCCTCTATGTCCATTGAATCAAAGCGACTTGTTAAGATAGAAACTGCTAATATGTTACAAAGGCAGTGTTTGAAAACCAGGTCTATCAACTTCAAATCTAGTCTTACATTACTACAGTTTGTGTCAATTTATATCATATCAGTAACATTGAAAGAAAAATGAAACTTGCAGCTGAATGAAAGAATGACTCATAGGTGCTATTTGGAGCGACAAATAGACATGACAGAAAATTTTATTAGATGTCTTGTGGCAAAAAGAAATATCTTTTCACAGGGCACTTGATTATCTTGTATTTTAATGCTTTCAGTAAGGTTTTTTAAAAAAAGATTATTTTGAAAATATTTTAAATATGTGCAGAAAATTTGTTGAAGAGAGTGAAAAAGTAGAGAGATTCTACAAAGAATACAGTAATATCTACTAAATAATATATATATATGGATATTAAATTACTTGAAAGCAAAAGTAGACAGAAAGGATTGTAGCCAGTACATATAGAGATAAATATAGAACTATATCTAGATACACGATAGATAGATAGATAGATAGATAGATAGATGATAGATAGATAGATTAGATGCAGATAAATATAAAAATATGGCTTAGTGGAAAAAACTTAAAAGAAGCCAGAAGTTTACAAATACAATAAATAAAATGTATACTGTTTAATTTAAACAATTATTAACTATACTCTGATTAAAAAAAGGCATAGTGAGTGGAAGAATTGGTATCAATAATGATTGCAACAAATTCCTAAAGATTATTTGCTATAATCAGCAGACCAAATCACACTTCTCTCAGCCAACAGACCCTTGATCTCTTTGACAAGTAGAAATATATGGTAACCAAGGGAAATTCCAATATAGAAATAAAATCATCTGTTATATTTTACAGAGAATAGTAAGACATTAAGGCAAAATCATTTCACAGAAATATGTAAGAAGCAGTGGACTAAAACAAAAGGCCAAAGAAAACTTGGAGACAGTCCAATTAAGCAAAATTATACCCTAAGAATTTAAGAATGACATAGAAAGAGGACAGAAAGGAGGTAAAAATTGAAGATAGCTTATATTCTTTTATTTGGAAGTAAAAGAGGCATTGAATAAAAGAAATAGGAAAATAAATTACTTAGACAAAGTAAAATAAAGAGTCTGTTCAGGAAGCAACATAATTTTGAAGGATTATCTGATCAAAAGTTAAGATATATATAAAGTCTCAAATCTCACTTTTAATAAAAGTTGTTCATTGAATTTTAGTTTTTGCAAGACAATGGGGTTAAGTGACTTGCTCATGGTCACATAGCATGATAATTATTAAGTGTTTGAGGCTGGATTTGAACTCAGGTCCTCCTGACTCTCGGGCTGGTGTTCTATCCACTCTACCACCTAGTTGCTCCAGTTCATTGAATTTTAAAACCTAATAGCCTGTGTATTTGCAAATATCTAAATTACCTAGTATGTTCCAGGAATCATTCTAAAGGCTAGGGATATAAAATGAAACAAGACTTTCCCTCCATTTTAGGAGCTCACAATCCTGAATAGACTACATATGTATATAAATGGATATATATATACCAGGAAATAGTATATAATTAACCAGGGGAATTAACAAGAATCAATAGGGTTTGGGGAAATTCTTCTTGTAAAAGCTGTAATTAAAAGGAAGTCAAGGAAGCCAGTAGATGGAGAAAATTCCAGGCATTTCCAGAAAACAATGCCCTTATTCAAGAAAAGAAGAATCAAGATTATAGAAAACCTAGGAGGCCAGTATAGTTTTATCAAAGAACATGAGTCAAAAAGTAAGGAATAAGGAAACTGAATAGTGTTTTAGGGTCTAATTACAAAGAACTTTGAAATTCAAACAAAAGCTTTTGCATTTGATCCTGGAGGAACCACTGGAGTATATTGTGAGAGTTACATAATTAGACCTTTGCTTTATAAAAATCTTGATTAAACTCTGAGAAGGAAATAGGCAGACTTTCATAAATTCTATAAATGGATGCCCTCCAGTCTATCTTTGCTTTGATGTTATTTAATATCCAGTGCATGTCTTTTTAATCACACAACAGATTAAAAGAAATAGAAAAAACAAGCTCTATGTTTGTTGACACTTCTATTTGGATTGGATAAAGCTAAAAGTTCCTTTAAAAGTTCTTCAAATGGGGGCAGCTAGATGACAATGTGGATAGAGCACCATTGGAGTCAAGAGAATCTAAATTCAAATCCAGACTAGACAAGTGATATTTACTATTTGTGTGACCTTGGACAATTCACTTAATCCCATTGTCTTATAAAAAAATGTCCAAATGTTGTTCTCATGTATATATAATCAAAGATTACTTTTAAATACATACAATAGAATGATTTTGATAATCTTTTGATTATTTATTAAAAATGAGGCAGAGAGATGTGTATTTTCTAAAAAATTTTCACTGCTGTGAAAGATGTACAGTGTATGAGGGAAAAAGTGTTCCCTAAAGATGGTGAGTCTCTCAAGATGTCTGCAAATAAAATTGAACTGAATCTCAAGCCTGTTCACCATGGGGTTGGTAATGTAGGATTAAAATTCATGAGAGAGATTGGAACTGTATATACAGCTTAGGGAGTCATTCACTTAGAGATGGCAATTACTCTGGAGGGTTAATAACAAGGACCACAAGACAGGGAATAGAAAAAAGATTAAAAGAAGGCCCAAGGTATGGTTGTGGAGGATAGTCTAGGAGATAAGAGTTTAGATGATGATACAACAGAGAAGACTGAAGAGTAGTCAGAAAGGTAGTAAGAGAGCTAAGACGGTACAGTGTCATGAACCAAAAGGGAAGAGAAAATATTTAGGAGTAGAGGGTGGTTAGCAGTGTCAAAAGACAGAAAAAAGATAAAAATAGACTGATAAAAGGCAATTAGAGTTGTTTTAAAAGCTCACTGATAATGTTGGGGAGAACAATTTCCATAAAGGGGTAAGACTAGATACCAGGCTGGCTAGGTGGTGCAGTGGATAGAGCACTGACCCTGGAGTCAGGAGTACCTGAGTTCAAATCGGGACTCAGACACTTAATAATTACCTAGCTGTAACCACTTAACCCCATTTGCCTTGCAAAAACCTAAAAAAAAAAAAAGAAAAGAGTGGATGCCAATTTGAAAGATGCAGAGAAATAAAAATTAGGTAAGAATATGGAAATGTTTGAGGAAAATGTTTAAAGGACTCTTTGTGGGAGTTTGGAGATATTGGATGATAACTCGAGGGAGTATCAGATGTTCTTTGAAGGCTAGGGGAGAACTTAAATGTTTGTAAATGCTAGGTAAGGGGATGGACAATTAGAAAATATTGAAGATAACAATGAAGCGGGTATGATCAAAAACACAAACTCCCTGATGCATGGCAAAGGAAAGAATTTAAGGCATCAGTAGAGGCATTTACATTGTCAAGGAGCAAGACTACTTTTCTTTGAGCAAAGGAACACAGAGAGAGGGATGATGAAGAATAATGTTGGAGTATGGGACAGAGCTAGAAGAGGAAGCTGAGAGTCAATGGCTTCTATTTTCTCAGTAGCAACTTTAAAATTCTAAACCAGCAGTGTTTCAATAATTTTTCAATATAGATAAAATTTAAATTTTATCACCTTGCCTGTGAACAAAGTAAAAATATGTTTTGTATAAGTCTTGCTACTTGATTGTTTAAGCTAATTAACAGAACTTGACAGCTGGTCCAGAATTTGAGGTAAAATTTCCCTGCTGACTAAGGTAGTGAAAAAGAATTTAATGTTCATTAAAATATGTCACAATGCAAGACCCAAAACAGTTGCCATCTGTCACCATGTCCTATCACACACCTAACCTTATACAATATGATAAGCCTAGTTTTTTTTTTCAACCTATGACCTACCTAATTTAATTTGAAACAAAATTACTAACAACCTTTAAGGTTCTCTCTCTCCTCACACCTCAACACATCATACTTCTGAATGGGGAAGAAAGGATTGTTGTTTGCTTCCTCCACTTCTGCTTTAGTAGTAGTGTGAGTATTGGAGGATGTTGGAGTGGAGATGAAAGCAATATATTTAAGTGGCCAATAATGATTTCTTTTTCTTTTGGTGTGATAATGACTAGACAAAGAATTGTACTGTTGAGGAGTTTTCCTTATGAGGGATTATAGGGAAGGATCCAGGAGTATGCTTGCTAGGAAAAACAAACTTTGAACTATTAACAAAAAGGTATCATTCTACGTAAGCATGGCATCTTTCATGGTCTAGTCTACAGCTACACACATGATATTGTGAGATTAATGAGCAACAATACATGTCATTTGAATTTATGAATGAATGAGTTCCCAAATAGTTAAGTAGAGCAAGATTCATACCTTAATAATCTCTATCCCATTGCTTGAGATGTGAATGTTTTCTTGTGAATTTTATCTTGAGAACTTTGCTTTTTGTATTTATAATAATAATAATAATATATTTCTCTTTTATTTATAATAATAAATATCATTAATAGTAAATATTAACAATTAATACTTTTATTCATGATTGTCATTTATTTAGCACTCTTAAATTTTACAAAGTATTTTAATACATTAGCTCCTTTGATCTTCATAACAACCTGTGGAATAGGAAATGACATTGATTTTTGCCCATTTTTGCCCATTGATTTTGCCCAACAAACAAGAAAAAAAATGCAACTCAGAAAGGTTAAATGTAACTTGTAAAGTCTAGTAGATGTAAGATCCAGCATCCTAACCAAGATCTTTGACCTTTTTTATTATGGTACATCCAGTATTATTTTCTCAATAATGTGCTATTACCCATAAGTAAAATGGATATATAATATCTGACTTGCAGGGTTATTAAGTTAATGGCATGATAGAATATATGTGAAAACATATTGTAAAAATAAATTATTATTTTAAGTGTTATAACTTTAATATAATTCAACTTTATTTTTAGTATTTTTTTATTTTTTTAAGGCAATGGGGTTAAATGACTTGTCCAAGGTCACATAGCTATGCAATTATTAAATGTCGGAGGCTGGATTTGAACTCACATCCTCCTAACTCCAGGGCCAGTGCTCTCTCCACTGTGCCACCTAGCTTCCCCTTATAATACAGCTTTAAATTATCTATATAAGCATCCTTTTATGTAAAGTTTTCAAATGGACATCCAAGTTAATTTTCTACTATTTTTTATTATGTCTCAAATGCTTATATATGCTGCTTATATACATATACATACATATATATATGTGTGTGTGTGTGTGTGTGTGTGTGTGTGTGTGTGTGTGTTGTATTTAAGTGTTTCGGTGCATATGCAAATATATAAGTAAATAAATAAATATATATATGTGTATATATATATATATATATACATATATATACATATATATGTATATATATATATATATATATATATATATATATATATACGTTTCCTAGCACTAGTTTCATTTGTCATTAAAATCTCTGGGGATCCAATTAACTAAAAAGGTTTTATAAGAAAAACTGCTTAGACATTGCTACTTTGCACCCGAATTAGCAATATGATAATTTTCTCTAGGAATAATTCTAATATATGATGACATTTTTTCCTCTTTCTGAAGTAGTTTCAGTTAATTAAATTTGCAGTTTAAGTAATTTGCAATGCCTTCCAACCTAACATAGTTGGTCATTTTAAACCTTTTTCTGTAGAGTAAAATATGGAAGATTTTGGTGTCTATACTGTAATACTGTTTTTAACATTACTAAGAGGGCAAAAATCTTGTTGAGCAAAAGAATGTCAATATACTAATTCAAACAATTTCTGCCTTTTCTAGTTTCATATATGCCCAATATTTTCATTTGTCTTTAAGGCAGCTTTAATTGTAGAGATTTAGTCTGTTTACTCTTTGGTTGGGGTTGGGAGAGAATAAAAGGAGAATATCTCATATATTTGGCAAAAACCTGCAGAAATTTAAGACTAAGAGAAATACATTTTGTAACTTAGAATGTTTAGGAAATATGTTAAGGAACAAAAATAAATTATAAAGGCAAACAAGGAAGCAGCAAGGAGCAGCAAGCATTTAAGTTTCTACATTATCATGCACATTATTATAAATAAATTCAAAAGTCTCTGCCATCAAGGAGCTTACTTAAACTAGCCTGAAACAATGAATCCAGATAATAAGAATAAAATATATGCAATATAAATGCAAACTATTTTGAAAAAAGAAGAGTACAAAGAGACACCAAGAGGCCTTCCAATAGAAAAGTTGGTATTTAAGCTGGATCTTAAAGGGGATAATCATTCATAAGAGATTGCATTTCTAAAATATAGTTCACTACTAACCAATGTAGGTCTGGATCAAGCTGAGTTAATAATAGGACAAACTTGTGAGGAGTGTTTAATGACTTTTCTTTGTCATTATTAACATACATTCATTAAAAAAGATGACATATCTGTTAAATGTTGTTTTCTTTTCCACATAACACACCAGATATAGTAGAGTGACCATAAGATAGCGATTGGACCTGGGCTTGTAATTTGTTAGTATGAGGAGTCTTCAGGTGAGTACTTTACCAATGCAGGCCAATTCTTTTTATTCAATTTAAAGTCTGTACAAGAAGATGAACATATTTTTTTTTTGCAAGTAGTGGTTGAGAGGAATGGGAGGGTATATATTTATTATCCTCATAATTTGATTTTAGCTAGAATTAACACAGAAGAAGGAAAAGAGATTCAGACACAAAAGCAAGCTTTTCTTTTCTACTATCATAATGAAGGTAATTCTAATTAAAATGGCATGCCTGAGGTCTACAAAAGATATAAGGAAATAACAGTATAGAATATTGCAAATAAAGCAGACAGAAAATTTTTCAATTCATTTACTTTACATTAATTAAAATTTCTGTTATTATCAACAAGATGGAATTAATGCCATTTATCTTCACATTCCAAGGGCTATAGAAAGTATGTATGATGAGGGAAAAATAATAAAGCACACTAAACGTCTAACTAGGTTTACCATGATCTATTATTTGTTTTTGTTTTATCATATTACTATCTTATAAGCAAAGTGCTTAGAAAATGGTGGGGTTTAATAAATTATTTTCCATTCACTTCCATTATAACATCTGTAATAGAAGATAATTATTCAAATATCCATCGCAGCAACTTTATTAGTATGATTTCAGCCAGGTCCTGATTAATGCAAATGATGAGTCCTCTGGAGTGGTTGCATTATTTTATTTTGCGCTGCATATTTACATTGTTGAAATAAATGACCATACTTTGCATAATTAAGACAGATAAGTCATAGATAAGTGCAATTGTGAATATTTGTAATCTCATCAGGCAATTCATCATCTAGATGTAACTTTGCATCTATGATGTGAATTAAAGTTTCCAAAAACTGTCTCCCCAAAACATCCAGTGGTAAGAAGGAACATGTGTTATTATTCTTTATGTACAGATGAAGAAAACTGAAATCCAACAAGGTTAAGTCACTTCTCTATGACTACATGGTAATGAAATGCAATAGTTTGAATGTGTTTCTCTGTCTTTTGTTTTAATGGTTTGTACTTCACTGCATTGCTTATATTCATATATTTCTAAGTATTTATATAATATATGAACTTTTCTTGTACTATATATAACTTAGCCAAAATAAGAATATGTGAACATACTCTGAAAAACATAAATTATAAAAATATACTACAGAAATCTTTATTAGCACTATTGTATAAACTAATTAAAACTTATTTTAAAACAGATTTTAAAAGGAGATCTAGAAATGAAGAAACAAACTATGGATAAACTGTGTTCACTCAGTCAGGACCTACTCTCAACTTTGAAGAACAAAACAGTAGCTCAAAAGATGGAAGCATGGCTAGAAAACTTTGCCCAACGTTGGGATAATCTGATCCAAAAACTTGAAAAGAGTTCTGTGCAGGTATGCCATTAAAATTATCATGCCATAGATCATGATTTTTAACCAGTAGTTTGTGAATTAAATTTATTTTATCATTATAGTTTTACTCTTAAGTATATGTATCCCCAAAATTGGATGTAGTTTTAAGTTTATGAACCATCTGTATTTTAATATATACATTTTAAAACATCATTCTGATAAAGGATTGATAGGCTTAAACAAATTGGCAAAAGGGTTTAAGAATCCCTGCCTTCAATTATCTAAGAGGCTTTCATAAACCTTATTATTAGAATAGTATTCTTAGATAGAATAGAATACTATTTAACCGCTATTGTCAATTTCTGTTGAGAAATTTGATTATTATTTTGTCTTTCCATAGCAGCAGATGGTTGAGATGTTGACAGAAACCATTGGCAGATAGGAGAGATGGAGGAGGAAAGCTGACTACTCACATGAATTTCTGGCAATCCCCTCCTGCCCAATTGCTAGGGGTAATGCTTAGTTAGTTATTTGAAAAAAGAAGTACAGGATTTTAAACTGGTAGCCCAGGAAATATGGACTGGCTATTACATCATCGTATAATTATCAGTTCTATAACTTCAGGACTTCTTTAAATCCTCATCTGTCACCATCTTCAAAGGATTGTGGATTTGAGAGAAGTAAAATTTATTTCCATTATTTTAGGATCAGTTTGTGCCCTTAAGACTTCATCAGAAAGTCCAAGAAACTTGCTAAAAGGTTGAGTCGGTCTTAAACTGAGAATATTCTGGAGAAATATGGGAAAAAAAATCTGTCACTGATGGGATTTGAGGGTCACTATTTAAGATGAAATCAAGGTTTACTAAATAATGAAGGAATTTACATACACCCTGGGATTTTAAAACTGCTCAAGATTTATTGTAAAAATAATGCAAAGTAAGCAGGTTAAAACTTTTTCTCCTCCCAGAAAAGCAACAGGCACTTTAGGACAAGGTGAATTAAAAAAAAATGCTAGGTGAGGTTGCTTGGGAGACAGTGACAGAGACAGAGAGAGGGGTGGGTGATAAAGAGGAGAAAAAAGATAGTCAGGGAGAGCTGACTGGGCCAGAGATCAGACACGCCCAAGCAGAGGTCTGGCTCAGGTTTTATAGCCATTATCTGGGCACTGAGGGCAAAAGGGGAACCCTCCCCCCATTTGACTGAAACTAGGTCAAAAGATTGGAAACTGTGAGTTGGGAATGAGGAGACAAGATGCAAAATTTACATTTAACAATGAAACAATAGAGGTCAATTTATATCTCAGAAGCAAAGAGCCTTCCACCCTTTAACAAGATTTAGCAGCATTAAGTATTACAGAACTTGTTTCTGCTTATAAATTCTGCTTATAAATTCATAATTCTCTGCATCAAGTCACACAGAATGAAAAGATCTAGAAGGGTTAAAAGAGGTAAAGAAAGTATAGATACCTCTGATAGTATTAGAGGAAATTTTCTTGCAAAATTCATATTTGTACTATATCTACACAGTATAGGTAATACTTTAAGAGTGAAAAAAGGCATGAGGATATTTACTAAAAGAAGTTTTTGTTTTGACTTTATAACACTCTCCTATTGGTCTACAAACTATAAAAGAACACCAATATAGCTGTGATATGAATCTTAGTAATCTAGTAGCTCAAACAAGCTAGAAGGATGGTGGGGCTGGGGGAGTAGTAGTGATAAGAGACAGTTATATTAAAAAGAGGGAAAAGAGGAATTATAAATTGGAAGACCAGGGAAGAATGTTCTATGCCTGTGGAGTAATGGAATTTTTAAGTTTATAGTTTTGATTAAAAGATCTATTATTGTAATGATATCACAAAAACTTCAGTGAAGGTTTAAACTTTAATAATTTATAACTACATTTTATCTTTTGAAATCTTATTTTGTTATAAACATGGATATTTAGCATATGCTGTAAAAGAATTTTTTTCATGTTCTTAATTTTTAGGGAATCATTTCTGTTACTTATCTCAGGGTAATTTGCATTCTTATAATTAGTAAGCTTTATTAACTTAAAAATCATTGAAACTTTTGAGACATTCTACATATAAAACCATTTTTATCTGATCTATAAAATGTAATTATTTAATGTATAAGAAAATACTATTGGAGTTGGACGTAGGAAGAACCAGATCTCACTTTCCAGCCATGTAGTCATTGGGCAGGTTCCTTCATCCCTTTGAGTCTCAGTTTCCTCATAAGTAAAATAGCAATGTAAATATTATAATCCCTCACAGGGTTATCTTTGTGAATCTTAAATTGCCTTAAAATGAATTTTAATTATGAAAGAATTATTAAATTAGAGGAAATCTATAGAAATAAATTATAATTAGCCAAGGCTATGGAGCAGAAGAACACATTGGAAGACAATTTACTTGTCTTGCCATTTATAACTAAAACTGCAAATGTAATGATCCCCACCCCATCTTAGTCATCTACAACATAACTGCAGTTAAACAACCCTGAACTACTCTTCTAATTAATTGGTATTTTTTAAATGATATTCCTACTCAGAGATAGCCAAGAAGATAAAAGTTCTATATCCAAAAATTGGCAGCTATCTGGATCTTTCAGACAATAAAATATTTTCAAAAGTCACTTTGAAAGTATCTATATGCTTAAGTAAGAGTTGAAAATCTCCATAATTCATCTTTTATTTAAAAAGAACTTTTATTGAACAAATTCAAATCCAGTTCCAGTCCTGAAAAAACTGAGAAACCCAACTACAGGCAGACAACAGAAAATGTATCTTCTGCTGTTTAGTCCTTGTCCTTAATGTACTGGATTTTCAGTCAGAGGACCTGGGTCTTAATTCTGCCTCTTCTACAGACAGTTGTGTAACCTTGATCAAACTATTTGACTTTTAGGTTCAGTTTCTTGATATCAAAAAACAATGGAAGCCCCATCTCTAAGGTCTCTTCTAGCTCTAAATCCTACTGTATTTCCCTCCATGAGGATTTATTTAATCTTAAATGTAGACATTAAGAATATGCTGCCAAAAATCTGTGATAATTTTGCATTCTTACATACTAATTTGAAATAAAATGATTCCTAATGCTACTCAAAATTAGGACACAATTGCCATTTTATCAATTAGCTTTATTTTGCAATTAGCACCAAGAGTTTCAGTTGATAATATTTTCCCTCATTGCATTCAAATTCTACTTTTTAATGTTGACTGTGCTTTAAAATTAGATTTCCTAAGTTCAAAGTTTAAACATCCAAATTTGTGTTTCCAAGGTTTTTGTTAGTGTTCACATAGAATAGTCAACTTTTCACTATTTGTTGTTTAGTTATATGATCTATTTAGTTTAAATAAATGTTCCTTGCATATGACAGAGATCATTTTATTCATTTTTCATTAATTTTCTTTTTATCCTTATTTGCTAGAAAAATACCTTGGGGATTGATTGATTGATTAAAACTGGGGTTTTATCTAAACTATTATCTAAATCTAACATATCTAAAATAATTTTGAGAGATCTATATCATCTTTTATTTCAATTCTTATGGATACATATGTGTATAAAATCATACCACATTGTGTTAAAAATCTCAAATACATTTTTGATGTAGTCTCCATTCCCTTCTTCTTCCTCTCTTCTGCTTTCATAGGTATAGGGAACTAACAATTAAAAATTATATTAATAATATTATATATGTTTTCCAAATTGTGGTCCTCAAAAATAGCCTGGGACACTGAGAGGTTAAATGTTTGACTGGGGGTGAAATGAATGAGGCCAACTTGAATTCTGCTCTTACTAAAACTAGTATGATATTCAATCTAAATTTAAGAAAAACTTCTGCAAATTTTCCCTTTGTAATCTCATCTAATTTTCTATTTATTTAAGTAAAGAACTTTTGATCTTTTGTAGAGGGGGGTATCTTTTCATTTGCATGGTTTATAATTCTTCATCTGTTCCTTATGTTAGTGGGAAAGTGTCTGACAACTTGCATTCGCAAACTGTTATCCATTTAAAACATAATAAAGAAATCTCCCACAGTATTACATCAATTTTCATTGCCTCCCACCATTGAATTTCTCAGTTTATTTCCATTGATTTAAAACTGTTGAATTTCCTTTAACTTTTATGGAGAGAGAGAGAGAGAGA
Organism: Macrotis lagotis; assembly: GCF_037893015.1. Taxonomy (NCBI): domain Eukaryota; kingdom Metazoa; phylum Chordata; class Mammalia; order Peramelemorphia; family Peramelidae; genus Macrotis; species Macrotis lagotis. Next base: position 525,294,328 of record NC_133658.1, read on the forward strand.
CAGAGACAGAGAGACAGAGTGACAGAGAGACAAAGAGAGACAGAGAAACAGACAGAAGAGACAAACAGAGAGACAGAGAGGAGAGAGACAGACAGAGACAGAGAGGGAGAGAGATAGGCAGGCATAGGTAAATATATATTATAAATATCAGTGAAATGCATACAAATACATATATAATATATATGTATATATGAAGTAGGTATCAGTGAAAGCAGACATAGATAGCAACATATTGTAGATTCTCAAATTATGAAGGTGAGTCCAATGTTAAATTTCTTCGGATTCTTAATGAACTGTAATTAGATTGATGCAATATCATTCCAGATGAAATGCACCTGGAAAATTTCAAAATATATTCATATTGACAATATTAGGATGCATTCTCTGGTTATGGTGTATGCAAAGAAAAGTTCTGTCATCAGTAACATCTGTTCAAAACATGCACACATTGATATACATACTCATACAAAAAAGTACTCTGAATCTTATTTCATTACCAATTTGACATCCCTAATAACATTATGTCAAATTATTAACAATTGAATTTAAAGCAGGCGATGATATTATTACAAATTTAAAATAAATAAGTAGTTGGTAGATTTATTTACATCTCTGAGAAATAGTAAGGATTGATGTGCATACAGGAAGAAAACTGGGCTTAAAAATCATGTTTCATATAGGGAATTGGGTCATCATTCAGAAGCTGCAAGCATGTTTCCTCCGAAGAAAAAATATGTTGAAACTAGCAGATGCAGTATGATATAAAAACCCTGTTTGTAGTTCACAATGAGTAGTGGCTAATTCCATTTTTAATATTCAGTTTCTTTAAACATTCACAAAACACAAAGGAGATTTTTATGTTTTGCATAGGAGATGCTTTATAAGTGTATGGTGAATTATATTGAAACCAGGTTTATAACTACAAATGATTCGCCTTCATCCTCTTCCTGAAATAAACCTTTCTCTATTGCCTAAGGTTTGTTTATTCTGCAGAACTCTTGGCCTTGGAATTTGTTACATATATTCATAGCTACAGCATCTTCTTAACACAATCTCCTTAGTTAGGGGAATATTGTAGGCCACATTAACCTTAAAAGTTGGAGAAAAGTCAGCCTCCAATAATTGCATCTCTGATAATTCTGTTCCAAAGGCAAAGGCAATCAAGATTAACCCCTGCTTTAATAAGCAGGAAATAGAAAGATTATAATTTTGCATTTAATAGAAGAACTCATGTTTCTACTGATTCTTTTTTATTTAGTTTGTCACAAGAAGATAATAAATATCATTTTGATGCTGAGTATTGCAATTTCATGATGTTTTAATTATATACTCATTATGACTAAAATATAATCATTTCAGGAGCCAATCTCCTTTGAAGAGAGGATTCTTAGGAAAAAAAAGTTTTATTATCATTCTCATCATTTTTAGCAACATCTGACATTAAGATATTGCTGTGATATTTGAAATTCCTTTATTACCAGTTTCAATGTAAGAATTAACCCGAGTAGAAACCTTCAGAAAAATGACAGAATTTTGAAGAAGAAAGGAACTTTTGGAGTTATCTTATTTGAATTTTTTTATCCTAAACAAAAATGAGGAAAATGAGCTTCAAAGCATTTGAAAGATTAGCTCAAAAATACCCATCTAGTTTATAACAGAGATGATACTCAATACTCCTTTATAATTTTAACAAGAAAAATATTTAATGTTGTAATTCATAGACCTGAGGTTAAACATAGTTATGTTTTTTAAAGCATTTTATCAACCTTCAATCAACCTTCAATATCAACCTATCAATTATCCCTTTTCTTTTACTTACTACCAGTGAAACTATGGATATCAAAACTTTTCTACAGAATTTGTGTTATAGAGCAATTTTATAATTTTAAGAATTTGTTTCCCAATCAGATTATGTGTTTTCTTAAGAGAATATTATTTTATAGAGCATTAGATACAAATAAATTTGCATATATTGATCTCCTAATCACAAAATCTCAGAGTTGAAAGGAACCTTAGTGACCATCTAATTCATCTCACAAGACATATAATCCCCTCTACAACATCCCTGACAAAAGAGGAGCCTACTCTTTTATTTATTTTATCTTATATTTTTAGTTTTTATTTTTGTTTAAGGCAATGGGATTAAGTGACTTGCCCAAGGTCAAACAGCTAGGCAATTATTGAGTGTCCATCCTCCAACTTTTTCTACTAATTTTTTCCTTGACAGCTAGGCAATTATTGAGTGTCCATCCTCCAACTTTTTCTACTAATTTTTTCCTTGTCGGGCCAAAAACTAATTCTTTTTTCATTTGATAGTTCTTTGGTTACTTAAAAATAGATATCCAATCTCCTTTAAGTCTTTCCTAGGTTAAACATCTATAGTAATTTCAAATATTGTTTTTTGTTCCTTTCTTTTGCAAAGCAATGGGGTTGAGTGACTTTTCCATGATCACACAGCTAGATAATTATCAAGTGTCTGAGGTCACATTTGAATTCAGGTCCTCCTGACTCCAGGGTTGGTGCTCTATCCACTGTGCCACCTAGCTGCCCCTCAATTATTCTTAATGTAGAATAATTTATAGACCTAACATCATCATTGTGAACCTTCCCTGGATCATCTTCAACTCATCAATATCCTTTTTAAATTGCAATGCCCAGAAGAGAATATAGGACTCTAGGTGTTAACTGATCAGGTAAGACTATAGTCCTGGTTACTATGCCTCCCTTACTAATTGTCTAAATTTAGATTAATTATTTTTTTTTAAATTTCTCATGCTGTAACACTGATAATTGATATTGAGGTTACAGTTCACCCATTCTTTTTCAGAGAAATTGTGTTTAAACTTGTCTTTTATGTATTAATGGTTATGTTCAAATATTTCTAAGATTAAAATTTGTTATTACTTCTATATTGAAGGCAAAATGGAAAACAACTAGTTTTTTTCTGCCATATAATGTCAAAATACAGGTTGCTTGAATAGAACTTTAAAAATTTAGGGAAGATTAAAGAACAATAAATTAATGTAGATCTCAACTCATATACTTGACTTCTTTTTATGTCATAGACTATCTATAATAGTAAAAAATAATTAAAATTTAACCAAAAGCAAAATAAAAATTATTATGTTTGCAAAGATTTAAAGTGCAGTTTTAGAATACTTTGTTTTTGTTTCTTTAAGATGTTTTAGTACAAGAGAATGAAGTAGATAGAATTTACACAGATCATCACAAACAAGTTGGCAAAATTTCCCATTTTTATATTGTCAAATAAGATCGAGAGACATGGATTATATAAAAGTACATTTAGCTGGTTGTGTAATGAGACCTAACACCCAAAGTTTTGGTTCTATGTTAATTTAGAAGGAGATCTCAAGGGGACAGAGGTGGGGGGTGCAGTATTCTTGATCTTGAGTTAATATTTTTCCAAGTAACTTTGTATAAATGAAAAATTTTAACCTTCTCTACTTTGAAAGTGGAACAAAATTGAGTGTTGCTAATATAATGAATGACAGAGTAGAACATTTTCTCAAATGTATTTTGATGAAATTTTATAAAGTTAAGTTTTTGTTCACACAAACAATTTCACCACCATAAAACAGGTAATATATAAGTAAGCACAATTTGTCTGAAAAAGAATAGGTGCACTGGAGCCTCAATATGAATTAGCAGTGTTATTGCATGAGAAATTTAAATAAATAATCTAAATTTAGACAGTACTAAAAGAGGCATAGTACCTAGAACTTTAGATATAATAGCCCCTCTTTACTCTGACCTGGGTCAGATCACACCTAGAGTCCTACTCTGGACATTGCATTTTTAAAAGGATGTTGATGAACTGAAGATGATCCAGGGAAGGGTAACAATGACAGTGTTAGGTCTCTAAATTATTCTATATTAAGAATTATTGAAATTACTTTTGTTATTTAACCCAGAAAAAGACTTAAAGGGGACAGAATATCTATTTTTACATACCTGAAGAACTATCAAATCAAAAGGGAATTAGTCTCTTCGCCCCAGAAGGAAAAATGGGAATAATAACCAGGCTGGAAATACTGTTATTATAGAACATAAATAACACCCCACTAAGCAGGTTTCCAGTTAATAATTTGAGTGATATTTAAACCTACTGATCAGAGAACAAGAGTTGTTATTTGACACACAAATGTAATAGCACTAACAGATCCTTAACTGTTGCTATAATTTTGTTATTTTATAATATTTTAACTAGAAATTTTAGCTATTTGTTAAAATGTTATTTTTAAAAGGTGGAAGACATATAATTTTCTTTCCAAAAAAAGATGATTTTATTTACATTAATGATTAATATTGAGAAAATTACATGGAATACAATAATAATTATAATATTATTCAAAGCAAATTTATTTAGAAGAAACTTCCTTCATTAAGATATAATAATTTAGCCAAAAAACCCCCACAAACCTGGAGATAGTTAACTAAGTCAAAAGTTATTTTATTTTACTAGAAAAGTTAGTACTAGTATGTCTTCTGAACCTTCTTCATTTATTATGTAGGAAGTTACCAATTCATGCACTAATTCTGTTCCCAACCTTTTTAAGTCAGTTGCTTGGAACACAGAAAACACTGTGGAATGGTACTTGGGCTCTCAGAGCATGCTGCAAAAAACTAATTACTTTACCTAAAGTTTACTTGGAGTTAATCACTAAATTCTCTTTGGATGACTCATGGGTACAGGAAGTTGACCTTGGTTTTTCCTAAGAGAAAGCAAAATTTTTGAATTGCTACCTCTATGGAAAGTCCTGCACATAATTTTTAGTCCTGCATACTTGGACTAGACAAATTAAGTTTGGAAAGACTCATCACCAATTTCCCTACAGGGTGAAAAAGCTTTGGTCATAAGAATTTTTTAAAATAACCTGCTAATTTTTTAGAAGAATGACAGCCTGTGGCAGATCGGGGCTCTCCATATTGAAAGACTGGAGAGTCTTGCAGTATTGAATTTAGAAGCTTAAATATTGCTCTGTCTTACCAAAGGGAAGCCTAAGGGCTAAAACAAGTTAGAGAGGACAATGATTTGCTGTAGCAGTTTAACCTTAGAGACTGGCTCAACTATTTTCTTTCCCTTTCTCATCATCCATTTATTCCAACCAGGTTTTCTCTCCTCTGATTAAAACAAATACTATTCTGTTGAGATTTTTCTGAGGATTCTTTTTATTGATAACAATGAGAAAACTCTTAAGTCTTCTTAATCTTCTATCTTTTCACTTCAGTTCTGTAGGGAAATCAAGCTGCAAGTGGTTATAATGGTATTTGAAGCCTTTCATAATCTGAGACCAACCTAATTCTTTGCTTCATATCATATTGCTTCCCCAACCAAATTAAACCATTCTCCATACCCTTTTTCCATCCTGATTTCCCCCCCTCCCATCCTCACACTTCACACTCAGTCTTTGGGATTTTAATCTCTTTGCATAATTACTATTTGATAACAATATTGGACTTCTTTCATATACCTTCATCTATTAAGGAATTTCCATTCTTTCAAGGTTTGATTTTGATATACTTTTTTCATTGAATGAATCCCCTTGTCTCCCAATAGAATTTTATTTCTTCCTTCTAAAATTTCTCAGAAATCTTGACCTTCCTCCTATTTGCATTTTCTCACTCTTTCTTGAATTTTAGTTACTTGAATAAATTTCCATCCCTCATTAAACTGTAAAGTCCTGAGAGAAAAAATATGTTTTGTAATATTGTTCCATTCTTAACAAGTTCAGTGCCTATATTTCAGAGAAACACCTAAACAGATTTTATTTATTTATTTATTTTTACTGAGTATTTCATCACAGAAACTAGGATGGCCTCTGAGACAAGTGCTGAGGTTTGGACTCAACCTAGGGGTAATAGCAAAAATAAGCAGGTGCAGTTTCAGAGTTTTGCCTGTTTCCTTATTTCCCTTCCCTTTTCCTTTCTGTATTCTACACTTCTATCTGTACTCTGTGTTTGAGTCATAGAAATACCTCCAACTAGTTGGATTAATAATGAGTGGTGCTGAGGAATAAGATAAGATGAAGAAAAAGAAGGGACTCCCAGGCATCATTGGGATGTGCACTGGGGAGATAAAAGAAAACAGAAGAAGGAAAATAAATTCTAAACACTGACAACTAAGAAAAATGGAGAGATATTTCTATAGACATCTGAATAAACGACTATTCCCTGTTTTTCATTTGCATGTTAAAGACATAGGTATTACCAAGGGAGTACAGAAATTTGGAAAAACAGTAATTTACCTTAATCCCCTCTCCAAATCAAAAATGTACCTGCTGTTTCTAACTTTGATAGTTAATTTATCCAATGTAACAAGTCACATAAGAGTTTGATTTAAATACAATATGATGTTATTTCTAAACTTAAGGTCAGTCTACCAACAAGTAGGAAGAGCTCATTATTTTGTATTGCCACTTTATGCAGTATTTCCTGTAGTCTTTCTAGAAATGTGTGACCTCTGTTTCAATACTTCTCACAGATTTCACAGGCTGTCACCACCACTCAGACATCTCTAACACAGACAACTGTAATGGAAACTGTAACTATGGTGACCACAAGGGAACAAATCCTGGTAAAGCATGCCAAAGATGAACTGCTACCGTCACCTCCCCAAAAGAAGCGACAGATTGTTGTGGATTCAGAAATTAGGAAAAGGTGAGATGATGAAGATTAATTGTGACCCCAAAAGTTAATTTGCTACTGCTGTTGGTTATAGAACTTCTGGTACTATAAAAAATATTTAAATATGCCTTGAATGTCTCTAATTTATTATTATTTTAGTAAAAAAATAATGAAACTGTTTTTAAGGCATTGATAAGGAATCATTACTCAGCTTAATCAATAAAATAATTTGTTTTATTAAAATAATAAACCACAAATGATAAATTACAATTTTTCCTTTCTTAAAAATATTTTTAGCAAAATCAATTTTGTTTAATATTTTTAGAAAAGTATTTCTTGCAGTAACAAAAAACAAGAAAAATTCCATCTCCAATAGTTGGGAGTCTATTCTGCTAGTATATAAGCATATACTTTCTAAATCTGTAGATAGTAAATCATGGGAAATTCTAGATCAGATTTCCTAATCTTACATATTTATAAGTAGTTATATTTAAGTTCCATGATTTTAAAAGATTCATTTGCTAATTATGTTGGAATTAACATTATAGATGTATTAGTTGCATTACTTTAAATAAATGAACATATTGATTTTATAATTAAAATTTATTTCAATATAAAAGCTAATTTAATTACATTAAAAACTTTGCTCTTCTTTGAATAATTTTTGTCGGATCATATTAAAAGAGTTTTGAAATTAGGAAAGAACCCATAAAATCTAATTTTATTTCTAAATAGCTTATGTCTACTGATTATGTAGAATGAATTCTTTACTTTAGAATTTAAGATAAAGATAGAAAGGGAAGAATATATGCATAAAACTAGTACATGAGCTGTTTTGAAAAGAGAAGGAAAAAATACTTTAACCAAGGTTATCCAAATAAAATATTCTGCCTTTCTACGGCATTCTAGCTACAGGTTGAAAGTACAAATTGCCGTTAGGATTAGGACGAGTTTTATTCAAGATTCAAGTTTGATTTGGGTACCCCTACTATTTCTTATAATTTCCATCTGGATGTGTAGTGCAGTTTTTTTCTGGGAATAGGTAGCAAAACCTAGCTAATTTCACATTCCTAATATCTCTAATCATAGACCCTACTCCTCATTGTTTGTAGAGATTATGAGAATTTGTAGACTTCAATCTATTTCAGTGTTCCTAAGGATGACCACACAAATTGAATTGGTTGTAAAAGGGTTGCCAAAAGCAGGATCAAGGAGAGAAAATTTTAATGGATATTTGATTTCTTCATTTCTCCTTATCCCTCATGTTTTCATGTGTTGTTTCTACATATGGTTGAGGTGGGATGACTAAGGGACAAGGAAAGATGACTAGAATCTTTCACTAAGCTATCAACTCAGTATTTGAGCCGTTAGAAAAGAGAGGATTAAATATTTGGAAGATTTTTATTCAATGATTGAGAATTTTCTAATTTTGTACATTTGAATTGGATTAAAACAGCTAAAATTATCTCCATTATTTTGTATCTAGGCATCAGCATGATAATATCCTTCATCCCATGGGAGAATTGTAACCCTAGTGGAAGCAACATAGCCAACAATGACATATACTTTAAAACAATTGAGATTGATGCTAATGTAACAATAAAATCACATTTCAGCAAAGAAAAATATAAATAATTCAATAGGTCCACTGAAATTTGTATATAGATTAAATTATGAATTTTGATAGCAAACAGTGTGGATATTATTTTGTGATCAATTTTTCGTGTTCTTGACATCCATCAATCCTTTGTCTATCACTTATTTCTCCTGAAGTCATTACAAGCAGTAAATCCTTCCTCAAATATCCCAATCTTGACTATGAGTTATTTCAGTCCAGTTCTGCTTTTCTCTTTTTACTCCAACTTTTACGTAACTTCTTTAATTTCAGAGCTTCATATCTTGTTTAGGTAAATGGCTCCAAAATGTTTATCTCAAGGCCTGTCCTGAATTCTAACCCCAGATTTCTAACTGCTTGCAAAGCATTCAATTTCTAGGTCGTGTTTGACATGAAGTTTGGTAAACCACCCTGAGTCATTCAACTTGCTCAGTTATAAAAGGGGAGGTACCAATAACTGTATAATAGGATTGTTATAAAAAAATCAAATGAGATATTTAAATGAACTGCTTTGTAATCCAAATGTGCTAGATAAACTATCATCATTAAAATTCACTTTCTAAATGTAAATGCTTTTGCAATTCTCCAAATATCATTACTGCTAAAAATAAAAAAAATTAAACCTCTTGATATAGCACTAGCAAATTAATTATGTTTTTAGATATTTTTTCTCCCTATTCCCCCACCCCTAGATAGTATTGTCCAAAGTCTGAGGAAATTTTGTAAAATATCATTGTTATAACCGAGAAGAAATTAGGCCTAAATAAAATTACCAGGACTTATTATTTTGATATTTTAAATAAATTTATTAATTTCAAAATTCTAATCAAAATTATACTTAAACTAAACATCAAAGAGCATTTAATAAATGCTAGCTGTCCTGCTAGCTACTATTTAATTAATAATTTGTTATAAATACAGTTAATTAAAAAGCCTACAAAATAATTTAGGCATGATCCAAATAATATTGTTTATTCTAGAACTGAGTTTATTTTTAAATTAAAGATTTTATTTATTTTGAGTTTTACAATTTTCTCCCAATCTTCCTTCCTTCCCCTCACCCCCCCCCCACAGAAAGCACTTTGTCAGTCTTTACATTGTTTCAGTGTTGTACATTGATCCAAATTGAATGTGATGAGAGAGAAATCATATCCTTAAGGAAGAAACATAAGGTATAAGAGATAACAAGATAAGACAATAACATATCAGGTTTTTTTTTTTTCTAAATTAAAGGGAATAGTCCTTTAACTTTGTTCAAACTCCACAGTTCTTTATCTGGATGCAGACAGCCCAAAATTGTCCCTGATTGTACTCATGAAATGAGCAAGTCAATCAAGGTTGATCATCACCCCCATGTTGCTGTTAGGGTATATAGTGTTTTTCTGGTTCTGCTCATCTAAGAGTTTTTTAAATGAAAAATTGATTCATGCAAGAATTTCTTAGTAGAAGTAATTTTTTCTGTTTTTTTTTTTAAATATGCCATGGTTACTACTTAGAAGGTCTGTTCAAAAATAAACATGGTACTCTGGTACTGAATTGCAGATTATAATTTTCATTATAATAATTATTATTTTACTGCAAAAATTGAAGTAAATTAATATTATTTTGCATATAAAAATCAGTATATAACATACAGGGTAGTGCAAAGTTACTGCTGTTATTCCAATTAATCTGGCATTTTTTTAGAGAATTGGTTTCTAATGATTTCGTGTTTAAAGGAGTTTTTAATGTTATAATTTTTTATCAATTTACCTGCCTAATTAAATTGGTATGGACAGAAGAGAACAGGGAAGAGAAGGAAGACATAGTTTCCTTATTAGAGTGAAGTTTTTCTAGACTAGAGTTTCTACAACAAGAATCTAACCTTTGGGGGGGGGTTAGGTGGCGCAGTGGATAGATCACTGGCCTTGGAGTCAGGAGGTCCTGAGTTCAAATCCAGCCTCAGACACTTAATAATTCCCTAGCTGTGTGGCCTTGGGCAAGACACTTAACCCACTGCCTTGCAAAAACCTAAAAAAAAAAAAAAATAACAAGAATCTAACCCATTATGAAGAAAGTGCCACTCCTAAATGAATCATTCTCCTATATCTGAACTCAATTCTGCTTCTAGTATGTTACTTAGGTCTTCTGTGGTCCATTCTCATTTTGCCAATCTAGCTTGAAATAATTAATCTGTCTGATTTGTCTCTAGACATTGCAAGTTATAAGCTTTCTATCCTTATTTTAAAATATTTTATTTATTTAATACAGATTATTTCACATTTTAAGGGTAGTGGATAAAAAGAACTTTAAGCAGTTCTTTTATTCCAATTGTATAAGACAAATACATGGATTAATTACTGTTTTACTTTAAATTCAGATATTTGTTTAGCTTCAGAGTTTCAAATTAGAAGCAATAGGTATCAGTACTGAGTGAAACACCTTTTTATATGTTACTTTTAGTATTCCACTGGAAAATATTAGATCTCCAAATATCATTTCTGCTAAAAATAAGATTTATAAAAATATCTTGGTATAGTACTCTCAAAGTACATTTTAAGATATTTTTCTAATATTTGCATATCCTAACTTGTTCAGCCATTCCCCAGATGATAGGCAGTCCCTAAGTTTCTATTTCTTTGCCACAACAAAAATAACTACTTTAAATTTTTATACATATGTGTTGTTTTCCTTTTTGTTTTTTTTTTTTCTCTTTGGAATGTAGTCCTAGTAGGAGCTTCACTGTGTAAAAGGTTTGCATGGTCTAATAACTCTTTTGGCATTTTCCAAAGTGTTTAACAGAATGGTTGGACTAGGTCACAACTCCTCCAACATTGCATCAATCTACTGATTTTTCCATATTCCTTCTATCATTTGTCATTTTCTTTTTTTGTCATCTTAGCCAATTTAATTAATGTGAAATTGTGCCTCAGTGCTATATTAATATATGTTTCTCTAATTATTAGTTATTTAGGGCAATCTTTCATATTTTTGCCCTTCTTTGTGTCTTCAATGTTTCGCAAAGTATCTGGTGCATAAAAAGCAATTAATAAATCATAGACAACTAGTATATATATATATGTGTGTGTGTGTGTGTGTGTGTGTGTGTGTGTGTGTGTGTGTGTATAGTATATTAAGATCTACAAAGTATTTTCATATTTATGTCAAAAGTTTATTCCCTTTCAGATGAGAAAGTAGAAAGTTGTGGAGGGTAGGAACTTGACATCTTTTCATCTCTGTTCCTTTATATATTATCAGTATAGAGAGATATAATTCAGTTTTATATTAACTTCTGGTCATCATTTCATTATTGAGAAAAAAGAAAGACCCCCCCCAATTTTAGACCTAAGAACTTTATGTCTTTCCCACCGAATATCAGTTCCACAATGAATGTAAATATGGATATATGTATAATATATATATAAAACAATTTTCATAGAAACTCATTTATTGTTTGGAAAATTAGGATTGCAATTATAATGCGCTATCATGGAAAACTGAGAGACCTTTGACTCATAAATGTATGAAAACTAAATTATCTTTCTTCTTTTCCTGTCCCCTTTTTCTCACCTGTGACAAAATTGATTTCTTGAATCTGCACTTTCTTTTTGATTGTGGACCCTTAAAACTAGAATGTTCATGGTACTTCATTTTCAGATATTTGATTGTTGCAATCAAATTGTAAAGCATAATATATTTTTGTTGCAGATTTTTTTATTGTTTTTTGAATTTTACAATTTTCCCCCAATCTTACCCTCCCCCACCCCCCACAAAAGGCAATCTGATAGACTTTATATTGTTTCCATGCTATACATTGATCAAAATTGAATGAGTTGTGAGAGAAACATAGTATATTTTTAAGCATGAAAAATATATAAAAATATATAGAGTAAATATTTGAGTACATATGTGTGTGTGCTTATATATGTGTGTATTGTACATGTATGTGTATATATATATATATATATATTTAAATAAACTTTTAAGATAAAAAATATTGAAACCATAAACAAAGCAGAAGCTCTGTTATTAAGAATGGTGCAACAGTTCATCTAAGAAAGAGGATTCAACCAAAGGAAAATTCTTTGAAAGCTTTAGTGTAGTTATTTAGGAATAGGAATACAATGAAGACTGTCTGCTCTTTTTATGTCTTTCCAAGTCTTTTAGTTTGTCAATTTATCATTGGGTTGTTCTTTTCCATTTTCCCTCTCAAAGCTATAATCCATAGGGAATTAAAGCTACTCAATTCATTAAGTCTCTCTCTCTCTCTCTCTGTCTCTCTCTCTCTCTCTCTCCTTGACTAGTTAAATTCTTCTACAGAGTCAATGATGAAGTGTAGAAAGAAGGAAGAATGTTCCTTGTCTTTTGTTGAGTTGGAGGGCACAACACTATCCCTCTATGACTACCACTCCCAGCATTCCTGAATAGAATTGCAGTGCTATTTCCTTCACCAAGATGAAACCTGTATGAAATCAGGTTATACCTGATAAGTCACTCCCATTCCTTTAAAATATTGATAGATAATAGATGAATAGCAATGTGTTATATCTCCTGAAACAATATAAATTTCTGGAATGGAAGGCCTTTGGTTTTTTTTTTCCTTTATGACCCTAATGTCTGCCAAAGAACTTATCATATAGTAGGGTTTTAAAAAATATTTTAATTAAAACAAAGCAAACAAAAGAAAATCCTTCAGAATGTGCTGAACACTTTATAAAAATTATCTCTGATATATCTATTTCCCTTACTCTTAATTCCTCATACTGAAAATGACTAATCTATAAACATGTTTATCAAAAATATGCATGCACAATACTAACCTGACTGTTTGCCACTGAGGGGAGGGGGATGGGAAGAGAGGGTGGAAGGAAATTTCGTAATTTAAAAATATACATGTGTATATGGATGAAAAAAATAAAGATGAAACAAAAAAAAGAGAAAGAAACAAGTCAGCTGCAACTAGAGCACACTGGAAGTTCTGGATAAATAGGACATCTGTCATTTTCCAAGTCCATCCAGATCTTAACTCCATCATCTGGGCTATAAATTGTGGGATCAGAATTTCTCCAGAGGTTCTGAATCTGCTGATCAATCCTGATGGATGTGAGTCCAAATCATTTTGAATTGTATTGTGTTGTTTGTACTTCTTAATTCACTCAAAAGGCTGTCTGAACTTTAAATACCTGGGTTCACAGCACCTCTTATGTCCAGGATTTATAGAGTCAAGGAGAGGGATAGACTTGCTGCTACTTGGCAAACTTTTTATTATTATTATTATTATTGTTATTATTATTATTATTATTATGTATTGTCTTCTTTTTATTTTGTACTATATACTTTATTAGTTCTATTCAGAATAAAGTAATTGTATGTGATTTACAAAAAAATATATTTTATCACATATTGTAAAGCTATATTTAATTTTTTAACACTTATTTTAAAAATCACAAATTCTCTCCTTTCCACCCCTCTCTCTCTGTTATCCATTGATAATACAATCAATATATTGATTATACAATACACAAAACATATTTTCATGTTACCTATGTTGCAAAAGAAAGCTGAAAAATTCCCAAGAAAAATAAAGTTTAAAAAGTATGCTTCAATTTGCACTCAGAGAATAGCAGTTCTCTTTTTTTGGAGATGGATGCCTTTTTTTGGATTTTTAAATCATTAGCTTTGAATTATTTAGGATCATTGCTTTGAACAAAGTAGCTAAATCTTTCATAGTTGATCAATCCTACAATATTTCTGTTACTGCATATAATATTCTCAGGAATAAGCTCATTTCACTTTGTATCAATTCATGTAAGACTTCCCAGGATTTTCTAAAACCACCTCATATAATTTGTTGTAGCACATTAGTAGTGCATTACAATCATATGCCACATTTGGCAAAAAATACACATAATAAAGCAAAACAGCTTTCTCAAATGGTATATCAAAAAATTTTAAGTTTATTTTTTCTTTCCCCCCTGCCAATTATGTAATAAGAAATTCTAATATGATTTTTAAGAACTGACAATTATTTTTATTTTATATAATTTTGTCATTTTGGTTTTTCCTTTAAAATTAAATGATAGCCATAAAATAGTTACCTGGGAAATCAAAAGGACTAAGAGAACCAAGTTTATAAAAAGATTTGATCTTTTATTTTGGTATCTTGGGCTAATTTTTAAAAAAATAATTACAATATTTACTATATTATTAAAGTGATATTTTCTGTGCACATAAAAATGCATATGGCAAACGTTAGTATATAACATGTGTTTTGAGCATAAAAAGTTTTATGGAGTATTTCGACTTCCATATAATTAAAAACAGAAATGAAACTAGGTTATAAATAAACACATAATGGAAAAAAGTCTATAGAATGAACTATATTTTTATTTTTAATCAGCAAACTAGATTAATAACATAATTGGTTGCTTGTGAATTGTTATTTTTGAAGTATTCTGTATTCTTAAACTATCCAACTTTCACTTTCTTTGTGAAGTAGATGTCTAGTATTTTTATGTTTTACTAAAGAAACTCAAGTCTGGAGATGTCAAAGCTTAAGTTGAATGTTAACTCCTTGAAAAATAGGGATTGTTTTTCATTATTTTTTTGATCCCAGACATCTTTAATAATACATTGCACATTGTAGGTTATTTTAAAAATGTTCATTGGATTGGATTACATTGGAAATATATATTGTTTTAGGTTATAAATATATTTTAAAATGAAAGCTAGCCATTGTGCTAAGTGCTGTTAGTGTGAATACCCTAAGTTCATTCATTTTATTTTTATCTAAGATCCTTTCTAGGTCTATCTCCTTAACCCTAATATGCGTTAGTTGCTAAAGTGTTCAGAGGATAGCTGCATACTTTACCCCCTTATATTCCCAGAGGAAAATCTAGGGGAATAGAATTTCTAATAGTAACCCCCCCTGATGAGTTCACCATTGCTTATCTTCCAGGTTTAATTAGTTTTTGGAAAAGAAATTTAGCATAGATAGATAGATAGATAGATATAGTAAATATAGAAGAGACAATTGAAGAAAATTTTAAAAAGCACAACCTGTACACACACTTTCCCACAAATACACACAGTGGGATAATGTATACACATTTAAAGTACAGCACTGGTGAGGCTCATGTGTTGCAGATGGGAAAACTCATTATTCCTGATTATTGAAAGATCTTTCTTATTCCATTTGTGATATTGTTCTCATGCTTCTTGAAGATTTCTGCTCCCTTTATTGGCTATATCTGTGCATCTATGCTTGCCATTTTTATATTTTCCAAGTATCTTCATAATTCGGGCTCAATACTGTGCAAATATTGATAATGTGATTGGTGGCATGGTGGGGATGGAGTGTACTCCATCTTGATTTACTGCCCCTTCCTTTTTGCTCTCTGACACAAATGCAAAGATTTATCTCAAGGTGTTTTTTTTAAATTTTATTTATTTAAGGCAATAGAGTTAAGTGACTTGCCCAAGGTCACACAGCAAGGCAATTATTAAGTGTCTGGGGCTGGATTTGAGCTGAGATCTTCCTGACTCCAGGGCCAATGCTCTATCTACTGTGCTACCTAGCTGTCCTTTACTTCAAGGTTTTGCCAAGCCTAGAAGATTCTGAGTATGACTACTT
Organism: Macrotis lagotis; assembly: GCF_037893015.1. Taxonomy (NCBI): domain Eukaryota; kingdom Metazoa; phylum Chordata; class Mammalia; order Peramelemorphia; family Peramelidae; genus Macrotis; species Macrotis lagotis. The sequence continues at coordinate 525,310,200 of NC_133658.1, forward strand.
AATGGTATGCTGATTGTTTCCAAATATGCTTGCTGCTTTTATTCCTAGTTGAAGAGGCATGATTTAATCTTTTAATAAATCAAAAAATAGTTCTTCTGTGTTATTATCTACCTTCGTCAATGATCAAAGCATCTTGATCCTTTAAAATGATTAAGACCCTGTATAGATCTAAATTATATTTTGTTTCAATAGCCTTTCTTTAATTATATTAATTGGATAGAGATAGAACCCAACCTTATACCTTATTGTAGTTTCCATTTTCTTTATAGTTTTAGTTATTCCTGCCCCCTGTTTATGTATATTGCTAAAACAAATGTAGAAATATTACTTAATTTTTCTATGAGAGTTGCCCAGATTAAAAACATGTGGTCCTTTAAATTAATTATGGAAATAATCACTCAGATACCTCACATTAATCCAAAAGACAACTAAAAGATGGAAAGAATGAAGAAATTGTTGGATGTGTATATGTAGAGAGAGAGTGCTATTGTATGGAGAATGATTTAATCTCCTGAGAGAAGCTAGGGAAGTGGTAATAGTTGTATATTAGATTAATATCATTTCTATCATTGCAAAAAACAGTTTCTGAAACTTGACTGTAGTCATTCCAACTTTAAAGACTCAAAAAAGAATTAAAATATCTTTTATAATCAGTGAGCATTTACACTAAGAGTATTTAAATTTTAAATTCCTTCCCATCAAGACCAAAGCAGTTTCTGGTTCATGGATGGACATAGTGAAAGCTTCTGCAGCTGATAAGATACATGGCAAAGCTAAAAACCGAGTCAGCAATATCCTTTACTTGCTGACTCTAATCCTTCTCCCTAAAGTCAATATTCAAAATGGAATTTTGGATGGAGGGCTCAGCCAAGATATGGAAATAGAGAAACACTCATTGGCAAGCTACCTCCAAAGTAGAGCAGATTATTTACATTTATTTTCTTTTCATTGTTGCTATCTTATCACTTCTTTGTATATTTTTCTTCTAATAATGCAATTTTGGGTTCTAACTACTGATTCAATAGATAAATTCAACATTTATTAAGTACCCTTCATAAGAAGGGAACTGTACTGAGTGCTGGTCCTTAAGTGAGGTCCAAGTGAGAGAGGTTGTGGAATCAATGTACCATATCTTTCTGTTAGCCAAAACAAAAATGAACACATAAGCTCTTTAGCTATGTGAAAGAATGAAGAGGTTATTATAATGCTATCTTAAATCCCAGAAGTAAAATGGTGGTTAGGAAAGAGAACCTTAAGGAAGCAATAATTGACATTACCCAATCTCTACAAGTGCAAATGAGAAGAATTATACAAGAACTGGACCTGACTCAGAGAGTCTCTCTGTGGCCAGAACAGCAACACATGAATATAAATATATATACATATATATATATATATATATATATATATATATATATATATATACACATATATATCATTCCTTTTCAATCCTTTATTAATCCTAGATTCTTTCAGTGGAGATGTCATGGAATTTGTGGATCTCTGTAGTACAATTTAATTAATAAGCAATTTTCTTTTTATTTTCCCAGTTGATATTTTATTTTATATTTCCACTTACATGTTATGAAAGCTTTTCAACATTCATTCACATGTATATACATATTTATATGCAACATAATTTCCTTATATTCTTCCTTCCTACTGCTCCTCCCCCCAGTGGGAGACAGTCTAGTGAACTATGAGATGAGAAGGAAAAACATGAGAAGTTATTTTTTATAAGTGAACAAAGTGTTCATTCAGATTCTGTAGGGGGTTTTTTGTTTGTCTATTTTGCTTTGTTTTTCTTCCTGTGGATGTGAATAGCATTGTCCATAACAGGTCTCCCAGAGTTGTCCTAGCTCTCTGAACTGCTGAGAGAAGCTGAATCCATCATAAGTGATCATCTCATAATGTTGTTATTGTCCAATGTTCTCTTAGTTCTGTTCATTTTGCTCAGCATCAAATCCTATAATTCGTTCCATGCTTCTCTAGAGTCTGATGATTCATGGTTTTGTTTTTTTAATTTATTTATTTATTTGTTTGTTTATTTATTTAATTATTTGTTTATTTATTTATTTATTTATTTATTTCCATCCATATGCATATGTATATTTTTAAGTTACAAAATTTCCTTCCACCATTCCTTTTCACCCCACTCCCCTCAGCTACATACATATTTTTGATAAACATGTTTATATATTAGTCATTTTCTGTATGTGGATTTAGGATTAAGGGAAAGAGACAATTTTTATAAAGTTTTATCAGATTCTGAAGGGCTGGTTTTTCTTTTGGGGGATTTTGTTTTTTTTTTCTTCCTCTGGATGGGGATAGCATTGTCCATAACCAGTCTAATTCATATGTCCTAGCTCTCTGAACCACTGAGAGGAGCTGATTCCATCAAGGTTGATCATCTCACAATGTTGTTTTTAATGTGCACATTGTTCTCTTGGTTTGCTCCCTTCTCTCAGTATCAGATCCTGTCCATTCATGGTTTCTTTTAGAATAATCGTATTCCATTACATTCATATACGATAACTTGTTCAGTCATTCTCCAGTTGATGGGCAGTCTCATGTTTCCAGTTCTTTGCCACTACGAAAAGGGTTGCTATGAATATTTTGGAACATGTGGAACTTTTTCCTTCTTTTGGTGACATTTTTTCTGGATATAGGCCTAGTATTGGTATTTCTGGGTCAAAGGGTATATAAGTTTTATTGCTCTTTAGGCATAGTTCTGTATTGCTCTCCAGAATGGCTGGGTTAGTTCATAACTCCATCAGCAATGCATTAATGTCTCAATTCTTTCATAATCTCTTCAACATTAATTGTTTTCCCTTTATGTCTTCTTAGTCTATCTGAAAGGTGTGAGGTGATGCCTATTGGTTGTTTTAATTTGCATTTCTCTAATCAGTAGTGATTTGGTGAAGTTTTTCATATGACTATATTTAACTTAAATTTCTTCATTTGAAGTCTGCCTGTTCATATCATTTGACCATTTATCAGCCAGGGAATGACTTGTAAATTTATAAATTAGATCCAATTCTCTAATTTTGTTTAAGAAATGATACCTCCATCAGAACCCCTGGCTGTGAAAATTGTCAAATTTGTGTTTTTCGTCTAATCTTGGGAGCATCTGTTTGATTAGTGCAGAAACTTTTCAATTTAATATATTCAAAATCATCCATTTTGAAATTTATGCTGTTCTCTATTTCTTGTTTGTCCATAATTTTCTCTCCTTTCCATAGTTTCAACATTTAGAGTATTTCTTAATCTGTTAGTTGGTCTATGGTATCACCCTTTATGTCTAAATCCTATATCCATTTTAATTTTTTTTTTTTGGTATATGGTGTGAGATGTGGTCTATGACTAGTTTTTGTCATACTATTTTTCTCGTTTCCCCAACAATTTTTTTAGGGTTTTGCAAGTTAAATGGGGTTAAGTGGCTTGCCCAAGGCCACACAGCTAAGGAATTATTAATTGTCTGAGACTAGATTTGAACTCAGGTCATCCTGACTCCAGGGCTGGTGCTTTATCCAGTGAGCCACCTAGCCACCCCTTTCCCAACAATTTTTGTCAAATAGTGAGTTATTTTCCCAGAAATTCTCTATGTGTTTGTCAAACAATAGATTACAATAGTTATTTACTACTGTTAACTTTGTACCTATCCTAATCTACTGATTCATTATTCTATTTCTTAAGCAGTACCAGGCAGTTTTGATGACTGCCTCTTTATAGCATAATTTGAGATCTGGTAGAGCTAGGCCACTTTCCTTTACATTGTTTTTATCAGTTCCCTTGACGTTCTTGACCTTTTGTTGCTCCAGATGAATTTTGTTACTATTTTTTTCTCAGTAAAATAGTTATTTGGTAGTTTGATTGGTATGACCAGCAGTTTTCTTAAGATAGAACAGAATGATTTTATTTGGGGGTTTTTATTTTGTGCATGATGCTTTCCTTGCTTACCATACACACACACACATCTAATTTTGAGCAAGGGATCTAAAAACTAGATATATCTCTCATTCCTTTTCTGACATTCTTCTACATTAATATGGAAATGAAAGGGAAACACATAGAACTGAAGATATTTTTGCATGTGTATTTGTCCTTGCAGTGTGTTTCTGTAGCAAATAAATGAACAAAAAGAGTCAAATAATCACTTCCTTCTGGCCAGCTAACTGGCCCAAACTTGAAGACCGTACATCTTGATACAACCTGTCAGATTATGTATTTGTACCAGCATAAACTTTAAGAGCTCAAACTTAATTCCACATCAAAAGGAGGAAATCAGAGCAGGGTTTTACAAAAATTGATTCATTTAGATTGTCAAAAAAATATGTACCCAAATCTATTTAAAAACCAACACAAAAACTTCCTTGGGGTTGGTAGAGAGTTTTTTTTTGGTTTTTTTTTTATCATAGAAAAAGAGAGATAGCTTAAAAACAGAAAACAAAGGTAAATATATGTGGATACTTCTTTGGATAAACAATTTAAAAATTGGTATTGTTACTGGAGTTAATCTTCATTTAAATTTCCTTATATCATTTGATGGCACAATAATGCATCTTGGATTTCAATAAGGCCATGAATTACCAAAAATATTCTTAAAAAAAGACTCTAGTTGTTTCCTTTATATTTTTAGTATCTAGGATGTGAAAAGGAGGATCTTTCCTCTCCATCACCCCCTCCCCAACTCTTGAAGTAATTACAAAAGGCCCAGAATGGAATCACAAGGTACATAGAACTAATGCAGAAGAGGTGTCAATAGCTTTTTCAAAAATTACACAACAATATTTGAAGAAATCCTTTAGTTACTTTGAGGAAAATTATAGCCCTTTGCCCCAGATGAAAATAAAATTCACAGTAACTATGAGATATCCAGTGACTGGCTGAGAATATCAGCACCTTAGGGAATAGAAAGTTAGATGGAAACATCTAGGTGACACAGTAGATAAGGTGCTGGGGCCTGGAGTCAGGAAGACAGGTTCAAATGAAGCCTCAGACATTTACTAGCGGCACAATTTGACAAATCTCTTAATCTCTGTTTGCCCCAATTTCCTCATTTATAAAATGGGAAGAGCAATAGCTATCCTGCCTTGTAGAGTTGTTTGTGAAGATCAAGTAATATAATTGTTTAAAAGTGTTTAGAATAGTAGGGTATAATAAAGTTCTTTCACAAATAGGGGCTATATAAATATTATTATTATTATTATTATTATTATTATTAATTTTATAGATAATAGACAGAAAGATAAAAGCAAACCATCGTGCAGTATATGTTTGAGAATTGGATGTAGTTATGGAAGATATGCAAGTTCCTCTACTTAGAGGACTAGTTGAGGAAGGAATTTCTCCTCCCTCTTCATTCACAGAATTAATGTCATAAGAGCTTCATTCTAGTAGAAGACATTGCATGCTTACAGATATACACTCCATCCAAAGATATATAGAAATAGTGAAGAGAGGGGATATAGAGTCTCAAAGGTATAATCACTGCCAAATAAGACTGATATTTTGGAAGAAGGCAAATATGGGAGCCTTGAACTAATTCTCAATAAAGAAAGAACTTTCAGGTTTTTGCAGTACCAGGACTTGTGGAATGACTTTGTCATGGGGTTATCCTTCCCTCCACTGCACCCTAAGCCTATTCTTCCCAGGAGTGATAATGTATGTTTTTTCTGGAGAAAATAACTGTAGATTTTTGGTATACACTTTTTTTTATAGCTATTGTTTTCACTTTACCATCAAAGTAAAATGTCACTGCTATAACCTGATTGTGACTGCTGACAGATTATTAATGGGATATACACGAATAGTGGGTTTGTGAACTAAAGGAGTAGAAGTAGTTAATTTAAGGCTTAAAATTCAAATTGGAGAAGGCAGCTAGACTCTGGGGACCAAACTTTCAAGTGTAAATTTGAGGGAATGCTACATGCATAAAAAATAAAGGGGTCTATATAACTAGCACTATATGTAAGCACAAATGTATCCATCTCTTTTCTTAGTTTTGGTAAAATGGCCTTTTAAAGTTTTTAAATTTCATATATCAATTCTGGAGAATTTGTGATAGTTAATGTGAGATGGGAATTGTTAGATTTATTTATTAAGAAAGCAAAATCTATATATTGGTGGGAAAAGCGAAGATGTTGGAGAAAATTGAAGGAGTTAAAAACCTAATGCATAATAAAGTGCATAGAATTCTATTTTTATGTAAGAATGAATCCCATATAATTTGGGTTAAGTATGTGCCCCAAAATTATGAATATTTTATCAAGGGATTTTGTATACTATATTGATTAAAAATGTCCAAAGGCATTTAGTTCATCTATAGATGTTTTAATAACATTTCTTTTTAATAACATTTTATCTATATCTTTGTGCTTTTTATAATTCCATGTATAAGGGATGTCCATGAATAATCCATTTATTCACTCTATTATCATTATGGAGGAAAGTCTAGGGAAAGAGAACCTAAGTATTTTAAATAGGATGAAATAAAAGGGAAGTGCTCCATCTAGGGTTCAACATTCACTTCTACGGGAACATGTGGGACTTTTCTTTCATTAAAAAAACCCAACATGAAATCTTGTTAAATGAATGAGGATGTGTAAAGTGTACATGTCATATTTTATGTTCATAGATGCATCATTACTATAACAATTTCATTTTTCATTTAGGAAAGAAGTTGTTTTTTAAAGTATTTTAAGAACAATTTCTTTCCTCTTTCTAATCCAATAAGAACTTTATTTTAACTGAAAGATAAGCCTTAGGAATCTACAGGTTCACAGAATTTTACCTCTAGCTTTCAGAATAATGTAGTCTCTGTGTTTGTTCTTTACTACTCAATTGTATTGATATAGGGCTAAATGAGATTTTTGAGTCAAGAGATCTTGATCTAAATCCCTGTTCATCATTCAGCATTTTGCTCAGCAAGTCACATTACTTTGCTAATTTGCTTATCTATAAGATGAAAGGGTTTGATTATGTGCTTCTAAGATCTCATTCATCTCTAAATCAATGATTATTATTTATGAGCTAAGGGAAGCTAGATGGTACATTACATAGAGCACTCACCTTGAATTCAGAAGGATGGGAGTTCAAATCCAGTCTCAGACAATTACTAGCTATGTGACTTTGGGCAAGTCACTTATCCAAATTGCCTCTCATCTAGAGTCACTTTCAGTCATCCTGAACCCAGATGGCTCTGAAGGAGAAAGTGAAGTTGGTGACTTAGCAAGGCACCCCCCAAACACACACTCAAATCCAATGTCATGCTTATCATGGCATTGTCTCCTTGATATCATGGTCTTCGAGAATGAAGAACAACAACCAACCACTTATGAACTTCCATAGTTCTTTTATTAAGAAAAAAAGTTATCATTTTTTACTTACCCATGCTCAGAATAATCATTTTGTTGTTGGGCTTTGTGGAGAATGACTTATCCAAATATCTTAGATCTAATTTGAACTCAGGTCCTCCTCTTTCCAAGCCCAGCTCCATGTAGCTGGCCTCAGGATAATCTTAAAAGAAGCAATAAATGTAAATTCCCCTACTACTATCTTAATCCCTGGAAGAAAGTGTTTTCAAACTAATAATTCCCAATTTTCTAGAATGCTTTAAATAAATTTTATTATTTAAAACATCATATAATTTGAATTAGCATTTATACATTTATTTTCAAAATAAAATAATGGTTAATAAAATAAAAATATCAACGGTTAGTAAAACAAACAAACAAAAATAATCATAGAACCTAAGGGATAAAGGGGAACTTGGAAATTATTTAATTTGAACACCCAGTAGTTATTATATCTTTGGTAGGTGGACATACATCTGGTTACAGATTGCTATATTTTTAGAATTTAAATTGTTCTTTATTGAACTAATATCTACTACCCTACAAAGTCTTATTGAGTCTACCTCAATTGTCTATAATTACATAAGACATTAATTTGTTTCTGTTAAATATTGTTATGAATTGCTGAATAATTCTAGGGTCTGCTATAAACTAATTTTATGACACTGAAATAGTCATTTCATTTCAATTTTATCATTTTTTTAAAATAAAGTGATTTACTTAGATGATTGAATCTTTTCAGTTCTAAGATTTATTAATTCTTTGTTCTTGAACATCTAATTTTTTTCAGGCTATACATTCCCTATTATATCATATGATTTGAGTCCCCTTCACTATTCTATTGACCCATCTCTGTAGATACAGCAGTTTGTCCCTTCTTGTTGTTCTGTCATTCAGTTGTGTTCAATTCTTGATGATCTCATGGACCACAGTACACTATGCCCCTCTATCTTTCCCTTTCTCCCAAATTCTATCCAATCTCTTGTTCATTGCTTCCATAATAGTATCTTATAATCTCATCCTTATTCTCTCCCTTCCTTTTGCCTTCAATTTTTCCTAACACCAGAATATTTTTCCACTGAGTTCTGTCTTCTCATTATGTGGCCAAAGTATTTAAGTTTCAGCTTCAGTATTTGATCTTCCATTGAACAGCCTGAATTACTTTTTTTAAGGATTGACTGATTTGATATCTTTGGTATTCAAGGGACTCTAAAAAGTCTTCTCCAGCACCATAATTCAAAAATACCAGCTTCACTGTTGTCAGCTTTCCTTATAACCCAGCTCTCACAGCTATACATTGCTATTCAAAAACCCCTGGATTTGAATATACAGTCCTTTGTCACTAAGTTGATGTCTCTGCTTTTTAATGTGCTGTTCAGATTTTCCAAGCTTTCCTTCCAAGGATTCACTGTCTTTTAATATCATGGCTATAGTCACTGCTATCTTCAGTGATCTTTGAACCCAAGAATATAAATTTTGACATTGGTTCAATTTCTTCTTCTATTTGCCATGGAAGTGGTGCAATCAGTGGCTGTGATGTTAGGTCTTTTTACATGTTAGGTTAAAGTCAGTTTTCATGCTTTTTCATGCTCATCAAGAAGCTTTTTCATTTTTCTTTATATGCTGCCATCAGAGTGGTATTTTCTGCATATCTGAGATGGTTGATATTTCTCCCAGCAACCTTAATTCTGACTTTTGATTCATCCAGTCTGATATTTGCATGATATACTGTGCATATAAATTAAATAAATAAAGTGATACTATATAACCCTATGACACTGCTTTTCTGGCATTAAACCAAATCAGCTGTTCCAAATTTGGTTCATTATAATGTGGTGTTTAGATTGGAATGCTTTATTCCATATATGTTCTCCCCAGAGAAGTCTTCTCTTGAATAGTTACTGCTCCTTTTTAAGATAATATATATTTGCTAATGTAGTTTAAGATTAAATAGGGACCTTAGGTTGAGGAGGTGACAGGTGAGGTGATAGCAGGTAAGGCAGGTGTTACAACAGGTGCCAGGTGGATAGCTCAACCCTTTGTAATCAGAGTGAGATTCTGTTCTACTTCCTGCTACCATCTCACTCCACGTTCTTGCTTTCAGAACATCACAAAGGCAAATATGACATGATGGGACTTAATAGCCTTAGTGTTAGGAAAATCTGGGTTCAGGTTGTGTCTGTTACTGTGGGTGAGTGAATGGCCTTGGGCAAACCACTCTCAGTATCTCTGACAACTCTGAAAAAGGGGAAAGAAAAATAAGTGAGTTTGGCATGAATTATTCTGCATTATCCAGTGTCGATTATCAATGATCAGCATGTCTGAGTGTTGACAAATAATCTATTCTATAAGTAATCCCAAGAATTTTTCTAAGCATTAATCAACCTTAAGCTCACAGTTCTTTTTTTCTGGAAACTATATTTTTCCTTGGAAATTTGCATCTTCCTAAATTTTGTCTTCTAGTATAAATTTCTTTAATATTCTTGGATATAAATGAGTGATACATAGAGAAAATATGTGATTTTCCCAAGGACACAAAATGAATTATTGATAAATACAGGAGGAAAGGAAACAAGGTGAAATTTATAAGCACTAGACCTAGAGCAAAGACCTGGGTTCAAATCCAACTTTGGATGCTTAGTTGGTGTATGTTTGGGCTAGTCACACCTTCTATTTCCCTTAATTTTCTAAGATACATATATATAATAAATATGAAGATACCACCTTCCTCTCAGCACTATTGTGAGGATTTCATTCAAAGTCCAATGTTCATTCTGCTATGCTTATCAAGTGATTTAACCTCATTTAAAAATTATGTCCACTAATTTTTTTTCCATTGGCTTCAATTGTCTCATAAATGTGTTAATTATAAACTAAATATTGAAGACCATTCTTGGGGAAGAAAAATATGTATTTGGTAGTTCTTTCTTATTTGGAAAACAGTGTGATAGAACAGACATGCACACAACTGAGAATCAGTCACTTAAACTCTCTGAACCCAAGTTTCTTCATCTTTAAAATGTCTAACTTTTACTCTATAAGTGGATTTTAAGGACTTTTAAATCTGGCCTTAAACACCTAAAAATTACTTAGCTGTGTGACCTTAGGAAAGTCATTTAACCCCATTACATGGCCAAAAATAATTTTTATAAATTGAAGCACTGCATAAATGCAGATTAGCATTAATATTATAGCATCCATGTTAAGCAAACGTCTTATTATGTTGATAACCTAAAGATATGTTTTTAAAATCCACATTTCATTATCCTTAAAATTATATGTTAGAAGATTAATTTCATTCTGAATTTTGATACAGGTGTCTTTACTTGAATAAAACAGTTTGTTATTTTACGTTCATTTTTATCTTTTGTATATACATTTGTATTCTTAGATGATCAAATGGGGTGATGTTTCTAAAACACAGCACAATATATGGCTCAATTTAATTGTTTTATTGGTTAGTACTGTCTGACTCTTCATGACTTCATTTGAAGTTTTCTTGGCAAAGATACTAGAGTATCTTTTTAGAGTATCCTTCTACATCTCATTTTACAAATGAAGAGACTGAGTCAAATAAGGATAAGTGAGTTGCCCAAGATCATACAACTAGTAAGTCTCTGAGATCACATTTGAACTCAGGTCCTCAACTCCAGGCCCAGCATTCTATCTATTGTGCTACCTAATTAATCCATATAGTAGGCACTTAATAAATGCTTCTTCCCTATATCCTTGTTCCCTATCTTCTTAGTAATTATGGTCATATCTTGGTTTTTATTTTCAGAATTTCATTTTCTTTCAAACATCTGTGACTATGAGATCTTCATTCTCAACTCTGAAATCAAGTTTTCTAAAGTCAATGTTTCTCATACTTTTAGTTTCTGTCCATCCATCCATCCACCCATCCATCCATCCATCTATCCATTTGTTTGTCCATCTGTCCGTCTGTCCATCCATCCATCCATCCATCCATCCATCCATCCATCCATCCATCTAGCCAACTTTCTATCTATCTGCCTGTCTATCTATCTATCTATCTATCTATCTATCTATCTATCTATCTATCTACCTACCTACCTATTTATCATCTATCTCTCTACTCACAGCACCATCTTCTTTGCTATAAGGAATACGGGTATTTCTTAATATTTAAATAAGTCACAAAAAATGGAACCTACTGGTATCTGGAAAATCCTGTTTCTCCTTTCCTTTTCCATTCCTACATCTTCTTCTTTCTTTACTTACCCAGAACTCTTACTGGAGGAAATATAATTTTGTATCCTAAATATAACCTTTCTAATATTATGTTAGGAAGAGTGGATAGCAGACTGCAAGTTGGGATTGGAATGAGGAAAGAAGGAAGGCTTTGGACAATGGGAAGGATTTTCAAAGCTCATATAAAAGAACTCCATGGCATGGAGCAGTGGTTCTCTTAGTGTGATTTAAATGAACGAACACAGGGGTCACCAAGATGCTTGCAGGTAGTCCATGAAGTCATAACTATTTTCATAATAATACCAAGATAAAAATTTCCAATGCAGGAAACATTGATAGATGTAACATACAAAAGTAAGAGTTCTTTGGTGGGTCTTAAATAATTCTTTAGATTGCAAAGGGGTTCTGGAGTCAAAATGATAACTGCTGTCCTAGAATATTACTGCTTGTGGACAATTTACTATTTTGTTATCAAAGACTTTTTACTGACATAATCATTTTCTTCCAAGTCTACCTTCATTTCTTTTTTCACTAAGTATACTTTACTAATTGATCTGAATTAAATTGGAAGATAAATTTTCCTTGTTCTCTACCTTAATGAAATTGTCACTAAGTATATCTTAAAAAAATATTTGAATAAGAGATTTATATCTCAATTTGCTTCTATATCATAAAGACATTTTAATTATTTGCTTGATTTTCTTTTTTTGTGTTATCAACACACATGCTGTTAAACCTAATTATATAAATAAAAACATTCAGTTTTAAAATTATTGTTATGAAATACTCAATAATTATTAAAGTGCAATTTAACTGAACTAAATTGAATTGAATTGAAAATTCAAAATGTCCCTATAGAAATTGGAAATAAACTCAAGCCAGAAATATTTTAGGAAAAGTTAAGCAAATTTTAGTGCTATTAAAAGAACTATTTCAATATAATATGTTAGAATTACATTTTGTTCACCAAAATGTATTTTGTGGATGATGCTCTTAAAATCTAAAAATGCAAAACATAAAAATAGAAGGTATACAAACTATTGTAGTAGCATAAAAATTTTGATTTTTGGTTTTCTAAAGCAATGGGATTAAGTGACTTGTCCAAAGTAACACATCTAATTATTAAATTATTAGATAATTATTAAATGTCTGAGGCTGAATTTGAACTCAAGTCCTCTTGACTCCAGGGTTGACGCTCTGTCCCCTCCCCTGCATCACCTAGCTGTCCCTAATATATATATGGATATGTGCATATGTGTATATGTGTATATATGTATGGGTGTATAGGTGTATGGGTGTATGGGTCTATAGGTGTATGTATATATGTATGTATACACATATATATGCATATGTATTCATATATACATGAATATGCGTATGTGCTGTGGAGACACAATGGATAATATGTTGGATCTGAAGTCAAGAAGATAGAATTCCAATCCACCCTTAGACATTTACTAGCTATGTGATCCTCGGCCTTTAACCTCTCTTTGCCTTAATCTACTGGAGAAAGAAAAGGTAAATCACTTCATTATCTTTGCCAGTAAAACTGTACATAACTGAACAACAAAAATGGATATGTAGTAGACCATAAAAGATTACGACTCATTGTATATGAAAGAAGATAACAGGTAAAAGCTTAAAATAAATGACAAGATTTTGAATAAAAGAAATTGTGCAATATTCTTCTACAAATATAAGTAGTAAAGTCAGAAGAAAGGAATAGAATTTGAAGAGCAAGATTGTTAGTTAGCTTTTGGATTTAAAAATTTTTGCAAATGGTCTTTAATCTCATTGTTTGAGTGCACTCAAATCTCTTTTAAATGAAGATAGAATATATTGCCATATCGGTCATATCTGTTCTGATTTACTCACTAGAGACTATCCTTTTGACACAGAAGTTAATAAACCTGGATTTTTGTTATTTTCCTATAGAAAATTTGAAGGAAATGTACTTTAACAGTTAAATAAATTTCTTCTTAATAAATTCTGGTATATAACCTGGGAAGTAGAACCCAAACAAAAACAATGTATGAGTATGTGTATATGTGTATGCATTCATGCATATATGTGTATATATATATATATATATATATGTGTGTGTGTGTGTGTGTGTGTGTGTGTGTGTATATATACATATATATAATATATATATATGTATATATATATATATATATATATATGTTTAAGCATGTGTGTAAAGTATTCCATGATTGTGTTGGGCAAAAGATAATCCTTTTGAATAAGTACATGTTTTCATGCTTAGTTTGTTTACATTTTTAATTTGCTTTAGAAATCTCTGTGCACATAATGAAAGTATAAACTATTCAGTCCGAAGTTATAACAAATTCTAAATTAATGAAGTATGAATGTATAAGGCTCTACTATATTGTATAATTTAAATCACAATGAAATGAAAGATGCTAAATGTCCATATCATGAATAAGATGGCAATAAGAATTATCTTTTTTATGTTTTTGTGGTCACAATAGAAATACCATAATTTGAAATGTCTCTAAAGTGACATTGCATATTTCTGGTATAATAGATTCTTAATAATACGCCTTTCATTTTTATGAATTTATGTAATTACTTTTGTATTGTCATGTCTTTTGATTAATTTATATATTATTGATATGATCACTTAAAGTATTAAAATAATTAAGTAATAATGTTTATTGAAATTTTCCTTTTGCTATGTAATAGGGTTTAATAGGGTGATATATTTGTTGCCTCTATGAAGAGAAATTTTTAAGATTGTTATTATTTTTCTTACTGACCAGAAAACTTTAGCAGACCATTTTGACATCACTATACTTTGTCCCACTAGTCTTATGAATAGAAAAATAATGTTAAAAGTTTGCATTTAGGTCTAGAGGGTGCTCTAAGAGGGTAACCATTTGGATGATAATCTAGCAATATAATTATATAGAGATTAAATCAATAAGACTCAAATAATTTATTTTAAGTTGCATTTTCCCTGCTGGATGCCCAAATGCTGATATACATTATTCTCACAGACAAGTTAAATTAATTTCATCCAACTGTGTGACCACGAACAACAGAAAATAATTACAAATCAGTTATTGTAATTGTTGTTGGTGTTCTTGAATTGTAAGTGGCCGTTAATCAAAAGAGCAATCTGATTTTCTATCAGATCTTCCAATGTATGCTTATTCAGCATTATGAACTTTTCATAAACCAGGGATTTAATTTTTTTTACTTCAGATAGCTTTACAAAGTATGCAGTATTTTAAAATGAATTTTTGTTTGTATTTTGTTTTGTTTTGAAGATCCTTAAAAACTTCTTTCTTGTCTCCCTTTCATGTCTGAAATTATGTTTCCTTTACATTAATAATAATAACTTTTGGAACAATTATAATGATAGCTCAATCCCATTAGCAAATAGTATATCTCAGAAAATGGATTCAATGTGTTAATATTCTACCAGTTCTTTATACCTGGTTTATTCCTCAGCGGAGTAAAGATGACTATTAATCAGTATAATATACTGCATTTTTTAAAAAAATCAAGTATATTTCTAAAGTCAATATGAAACATAGTCAATTACATGATCATATTAACAAATACTCCATTAATTGAACTAGTATAAAGTAATTTTGAAAACTAATTATTCATGTATGTGTGTATATGTATATATGTATATATACATATACACACACATACCTATGTACATATCCATATCTATCTTAAAAATCATGTCATATTGAATGCGAAAAGGATATTTTAGGAAACAACATATGCAAAGAAGAGGTGAGACAGCAGATTGCTACATTTTCCATTTTACTTATGTAATCTTGACCTTATTAGAAAATATATAATTTTAATTGAGCTATAGAAAGTTATGGGGGCATTTTGCAAGATGTTAGAAAATGATGCAAACCACTCTCAATTTTAGTCTCCAATGGAGAAAGTCAAAGATTCCAGGCCCAATATCCCCAGGAAGATGTTCCTAAATACATGCCTCAACTGTAGTCTCTGTAATCCAACCCTCATAATCATCAGCCAGGACATCAATAATTGTGAAAATGCAACCTGGAAACTGTGGGTACTACATCCCTTGCCCCCCTCAGCAATGATAAATGCTAGAGATCTGGGAGAGTGGGTTAAGGGAGTGACTGCTCACTAACAAAGTGTTGACACTTTTGAATGATTAAACATCAGAAATGCATATAGTTTTATTGGTACAAATAACATTAAAGAATTCCTTTTCATCTAACTTTACTTTCCACAAAGGATACTAAAATTCTTCAACCCAACTTGTAGTTGAAAATTCTTTTTATTTGTCATTTCACCCAATTAGAACAGTAGCTTGGAAGCAGTGTCTGTCTTACTTTTCTATACATACTTTGCACAGTGTTTTGTACATGGTATGGATGAAATGAATGGTTTTCCTCCATTTTTAGCAGTAGGGGTGATAGGCAAAAATTCTAAATTGCTTTAATAGAGATTAATCCTAAAGTAATAAGAGATTACTAAAATATTACTATCATATCTGGCTTAAATGGGCTTCAGAGTACTATTGAAAAAAATACCAGACTTGGGATCTGATAGACTGGTATTAAATCCCAGCCCCATTTACTATTTGACCTTGGACAAGTCACTTAGATTCTCCAGGC
The DNA here is from genome assembly GCF_037893015.1 of Macrotis lagotis. NCBI lineage: Eukaryota > Metazoa > Chordata > Mammalia > Peramelemorphia > Peramelidae > Macrotis > Macrotis lagotis. The sequence goes on from NC_133658.1 coordinate 525,326,407, forward strand.
CTGAGTTTCTTTATCTGTAAAATGAGAGGGGAAGAGTTGACTATGTAACTTCTAAGGTCCCTTCCTTTTCTATGACTATGTTCCTATGAAGTAAATGGACTACAATGAGGTGGAAAAGCCTTATAAATGGATTTATTTTTAAAGTTTATTTTTGAAGCAATGAGCCCTCAGGGAAGATACACTGAAATCAAAGATTTTAAAAGACAGAAGAGAAATAGCTTAGGAATACCATCAGTAGTAGACTCACATAAATTCAAGGACTGGATTTGTTATAGCCCAAGGGAGACATGAAATCATATGGCTAAATGAAGTTGAATGAGGGCAACTTAAAAAATAAGAGCAGCCAATAAAAAGACAATTGTTCTTTGTCTAAATTAAGTTTCTTTTCTATTTCAGAAAATCTTCATTTATTTCTATTCTATTCCATCCATACATATGAGAAGAGATGCTATTTTCCCTGGAAAACTTAGTGTTTGCTGAAACTGGTCAAAGATAGTTTGATGCACCTTACTGAATTTGGAAACCTTAAAAGTTGTTTAATAGCTAACTGGAAGAGCTTTAGATGAAAAGGCACACAAAAAGCTCTGAAATTAAATCCACTCTAGATTTATTGAAAGAAAGGAAAAAAATGGGAGGAGGGAAAAGGAAATAAAACTAGGTGAAAAAAATTACAGGTGGAATTTAACTTTTAGTTTTCAGAACTAATCACAGTTAGAATCTTATGCCAACTGGTCATCGGGCCTTACTTAAAATATCAATCAACTGAATGTGAAAATTGTTACCATGGCAGCAACTCCAATAAAGACTTGAAGTGTGGAGATAGCAATTGTACCTGGCAAAGCCTCTAGAAAACTGATTTAGTCTTAATTCATTGGAAAAGTATTCTTTACATAATGTACAAAAAGTCACCACATGTTCATAAAGTCCAAATATCAATTCTGTGATTGCAATGATATTTGTTCATTAGACAGAACTGAATGTTTTAAAAGGAAGCATGTGCTTCATGAGATTTCCTGAGTGCATAAGGTTCACATTTGATAGGTGCAGGCAATGTCTGTTAGTGTAAAAATGAATGTCTGTCCTTTCAAATTACCAAAAATCACTTTTTAAAAATCTTTTATCTATTTGTAGCATTCATCTATCTTCAAAGATGCCTGAATTTATTTATCTAGAAGCTAAATTTCTTTCTGTTGTTAAATTTTCACTGTTTATTTATCTGCTTATATTCAAAGTCTGAATTTTCTTCTTCTCCAGAGTTGTGGTAATTGGAGTCTTTTTTCCCTTTTATCTTCCCCTAATGCTCACTTTTTGTCTCTTTTAACTCCCTTCCTTGTCATGATGATGATGATGATGAAGGTTTTTGGGGTTGATAAATCTCAAAACATCACAGCCTCTTATTCAGAACAATTCATAGTATACAAACCTAGTTCTCTGCCTTAAATGACTTGAGGATGGACTTGCCCATGGATGAGTATCTTTTCTTGGGCTTGGGGGAGTGGCATACAACCCCCATATGCTCTGCTTTCTGTCCTGGCTATCCTATCATACTTACCCTAGTCCTAGGGTCTCTAACCAATCCTTGGCAGTTCATAGAGCTACTAGGTGCTTCTGGGTTAATTTCTGTAAATCTGGTCTTTGAGCCTGGGGAAGGAAGGCAGTTGACTGAGATAGAATGAAGTGTTAATGCTGTATTTCATTCAAGTCTAGGCTTTTGTACCATCTCTTTCCCTTCTGCTCTTGATAAAGATTTTTGCAGCACAAAATGATGCCCTTCAAAGCACTTTGCAGTCTGGTGTGATGCAGAGGTGCTGGCTCTGTCATTGCCCAAGCAGATTTTCATAATAGTGAGAGATGTCCACAGGATTGCAAAGAGGGAGAGGGGATCAAGTGGTGGGGTGGTTTTTTGTTATCTGTGTGGCTAATCCATTGCCACTGCATTTAGAATGTGTTCTGGGGGAGGCATTTTGAGTGAGTTCAGTATAGATTTAAGGCCATTTTTTCCCCCAACGATTTGGCTGCTGAGTGCTCTCAATCATGGAAATCATTGGAGTTTCTTTATTTTTCATGTATAATTGTTGTTTAGAAGAGGTTTTAAAATTCAAGGCAGTCAGAAAAAAATCTTGTTCTTCATCATTGCTCTTGACCTGGAAGGAGATATTCATTCAGCTTCAATCTACTCATTTCATTAAAGATAAGAAAGAACAGTACCTTACTTGGATGGGTGGAACATTTAAAAATTAGATTAATTAAATTTTAAAAAATAATATTAAACACTAAATCAATGATCAGAAAATTTCCAGACTTTATAATATCATAGCATCATGATTTAGAGAGGAACTCAAACACTCACCTAGATTCATCTCTAGATCCAGTGAGATTAAATAACTTTTCTCAATATCACACACTTTTAAGTGACAGAAAAAGGATTTGAACCCAAATCTTCTTCCTAGAAGGCAATTTCTAGTAGCTTCCTACTCCATCCAGAATCAAATTTAAAATGTCTTCGCATCAAATCCCTTCATAACCAAGCCCCCTCCTATCTTTCTAGTCTTTTAACCTCTTACTCCTCAATACATATTCTTTGTTATGTTTTTGATCTGCCAACACCCTTCTGGCTCTTCCACAAACAATACCCTCCATCATTCTGCTCTGGGCGGTTTTCTGACCATCCTCATGCCTGTAATGGTTATCCCTCTTCCAGTCAACTACTGACTTCCCTGGCTTCCTTCTTTTCCTTAACTAAAATCCCATCTTTTAACAGAAGCCTTCCCAAATCCTTTTAACTCTTGTACCATCCCTTTATTAATTATTTCATCTTTTCTCTTTTTATAGTTTACTTTGTGTTTGTTTGTATGTTGTCTGCCCATTAGGTTGTAAATTCCTTGTATCCCAGTGATTAGTAGAGTGCCTGGCCCTCAATAGGTACCTAATTAGATAGTGACTGTTTGAATGAATCAATAAATCAACAAGCATTTATTAAGAATGACTGTGTAGTACTAATTATACTAAGCTCTGGAGTAAACAGATTTCCAAAGTAAATAGTTTCCATCTTCAAGAGGCTTTTATTATAAAGAGGAAGGTATACAACATAAATAGAAGGTGATTTTGGAGGAGGAAACCAACAACTAAGGGGAAGATTTCATGAACAATGTGTTTACCCTGAATCTTGAAGAATAAGAGGAATTAAAAGAGATAGAAGTGAGAAAGAGAGATGAATTACAGACATGGAGGACAGAGAGAAGACAAGAACAAAACACAAAGTATTGTATAAGAAAGAAGGTTAAAGTGCCAAGCTTGAATGGCCTGTTGTAATACTTGGAAAGCAATGTGTAGTAAAGCAGGAAAGGTAAACTAGGACATTTATTCTTAGAGGTAATCAGGAAATAATGGAATTTATTGAAAGAGGGAGTAACATGATGGAATTTGTAATCTGGGAATAATCATTTCGGCAATTTGTTGATTGATGATATTTGTCCTTTATTCTGGAAGAAGACATCAGGTGGTAAGGACATGATAAGCAAGGAAATTGGATTTGAGTGGAGGATGGGAGAAGCAACTGTGTAGTTACTACCCTCATTTCTCTTCCAGAACCTTCTGGGTCCAGTGGTTAGATATTAATCAGGATGAATGGATATGTCCCAGGATGCAATGGGAGATCTTGATCTCCTAGAAACTAGGTCTTTCCCAAATCACAGTTTGACTGAAGCAATATCCATTCTGTCATTAAAGTTAGGCTAGAGAAGGATTCAGAGAAGAGGCCAAGAATGACTACTTCTGGAAAAAAATTCAAATTAAGTTGGAAGAGGAAGATTCTTAAACTTTCTCAGTAATCAAGAGGAATCTCTTTTGCATATAAGGACCAACAATGCCTAAATGGGTTTAGTCTGCGACCCATTATTGGCCAATCAAAGAGAGTAGGAATGATTTGGGGACAGATGGAGACAGGAAAGGAGGAAGGAAAGACAAGTGTTTGGGAAAGATTTAGGAAATGGAACAATTAAGAGGTAAGTGCTAAATCCCAAGAAAAAGACAATGAAACCTTGACTGTATGAGGTAAAGAAAGGGGAAAAAATTGAAAAAGAAAATGTTTTGGTAGTAGAAACTATAAGATTTTGCAATTGTTTGGGTAAATAGAATGAGCAAACATTAGAAATTAAGGATTGTTTATCTCTTATACTTTATTTTTCTTCCTTAAATATATGATTTATCTCTCATCACATCCAAGTTAACTCAATGTATACCATGGAAAGAGTAAAGAGTAATAGACTGCCTTTTTTTGGGGGGGGGGAGCAAGAATAGGGGTAAAATTGTACAACTCAAAATAAATAAAATCTTTCTTTTAAAAAGAAAGGAAATTAAGTATGGTGATATAAACCAGTATAAAAAAGCTAAATTTAGAAGAGGAGTGGGGTTTTGGAGGGAGTAAAGTGTGGAGATAATTACTTCTGCTTCCAAAATTTGAGGTTTGAATATTTTAATGAGCCTTTAGATCAAAATATCCACTAGGCAGTTGTTAGCAAAGGATATATACATATATATGTATATATATATGTCTATATATATATATAGACATATATATATATACATATATATATATATATACATACATATACATATATGTATGTATATAAATACAAATATATGTATATACACACATACATACATGTATATATATGTATATATATGGCTATATATAGTCTTTGAATCATCAACATAAAGATGATAAAGAGATGTGGGTAATAGGTAAGAGGAGAACTTTGGTAAGTTTTCCTCACAATTTTATCAATCACTAATCAAGAAATTATATTGTTTAGTTTTATTTTTTTCTCTTCACATCTCAGGTTTGATGCTGACACAACTGAACTACACAGCTGGATGACTCGATCAGAAGCTATATTGCAAAGCCCTGAATTTGCAATATATAGAAAAGAAGGCAACCTTTCAGACCTCAAAGAAAAAGTCAATGTAGGCTCATGCATCAGTTTTTGTACTTTTTCCTAAATGATATTAAGTTGGAAAAGTCCAAAATATGCTATAGTATATGTTAGCATTGGAAAGGATGAAAATAATGTTAGCTTAATGTTCTTGTCTCTATCTTGAAAATATATTGTAAATATTAAGTGAAGTTAATGTTAACTGATAATTTATTTCTTGATTATGCTGTTGCTAAATAGATGTCATAGTTTAACTACTAATTTGTAAAATTAAGATATTCATTTTCATTAAATACTGACTAAAATGTATCAGATCTGCTTCCACTTTGTAATAAGAAAGAATTGTCTAAGGAAAGGAAATTGATTTGCTTACATATGTGTTCATGTCATAGGTAAGGACCAAACTTTTTTTTGGATGTTTTTTTTTGCAAGGAAATGAGGTTGTGATTTGTCCAAGGTGACATAGTTAAGAAAGTATTTAAATGTCAAGGCTGGATTTGAACTCAGGTTCTTGTGTCTTGAAGGTTGGTGCTCTATACACTATGTCACCTAGCTTCCCCAAGACCAAACTTTTTTTTTAGGTTTTTTTTTTTGCAAGGCAAATTGGGTTAAGTGGCTTGCCCAAGGCCAAACAGCTAGGTAATTGTTAAGTGTCTGAGGCCAGATTTGAACTCAGGTACTCCTGACTCCAGGGCTGGTGCTCTATCCACTATGCTACCTAGCCACCCCTAGACCAAACTTTTTAGGACATTCCTAAATAGGGAGTAATTTAGAAAACTTCAAGGTTGCATTATTTAGATTTTATCAATTGTAATAATATAGCTATCTGAACTAATTTTTTGTTATTAATACATGTTAGCAAAGTATAAGATGCTTGAATTTTACAAATATGAATTGGATTCTTGTATTTGTCTCATTAAACCTCACTCAATAATTTCATGTAATAAACAGCATAGAAAAGGATAGGTTATTTCCTATCTAAACTAAAAGAAAGTTATTATTTGATTCTTCTCAGGATCCTATCATAACAAATTTCCTAATAATTCTTCTTTATGGATATAAATTAAGAATTAGTCATCAACTTTCTTTAAATATACACAGAGAACAAAATCTATATTTTTTCTGAAAAGACTTGTGAAGGAAAGACAAAGCAAATTCTCTGGGTTGTGAAGGCACATGTAAATAAATTCTGAGCAGTTTCCTACTTGAATAAATAAAATTAGGTATTGACAAATTTTGATTGAAACTATCCATAGTTAATCTTTTCAGAGTACTCTTTTATTGGACGTAAAATTTTGTGAGATTTCAAGTGCTCAATTTCTCTTCAGAAAAATCTCCTATTTGCTATGAGATATGACTCTTTTGGAGAAAAAGTTTTACTTCTAACCAGTAAATGTATGGTTCTTATCAAAGACTCCATAAATGATCAGACAACTTGATAAAGAATTTCATGGGTAGCATTATCATTTGCTTTCTATGAATGAAACATAAGCATCAAAGTCTTCATTAGGTTGATAGGGAATAGCTATTATTGCTACAACAATATTTCTTAAGTAATATTTCTATACTTATTTTAAATATAAAGGAGTTCACAACATTTGTTTTCAATATATTGAAATATTTTTTAATGAGAGAAAAGGTGAACTATTTTCTATAAATTATTTTAACATAGATCCTATGAAGATAAAATAAAACATGTGAGATCAGTTTTAAAATCTTTAATGAACAATCAATTCTATATTCAACTAATAAAATTATTAATCATCATATCTATGTACCTTAGCTATAAATTTGAAAAATTCCTATTGATTTAAATCATGTTGTGCTCCTCTTTGACTTTGTAATCTTACCTCTTAAGTGAGTGAGAATAAGATTAAAACTATTGAGTTTCTCCCTGAGAAATGTAGAGGCAAAAGTTTTTGTAAGAAGTAATTTACATTTAGTCAATAATGTCTCAACTAACAAATTGAATGCTCTGTGCAATACTATACAATAGACTGTAAGTGACTTTCTCATTCCTCTTGAGTCACCCTTATGAACTTGAACTCAGTCAAAAAAAGAACATAATTTGATTAAAACAGAATATAAAATTAATTACTTATATTTTAAACAGGCTACATATATATATGATTATCCACAGAATATAGTATGTATAAATTTCTATACATACATATATGCATATATGTGGGCAATATGCAAGATATGTGTATGTATTATATAACTATAACTATATATCCAAAAATGAAAATAATAATGGATATTTCCAACATTCATTTTCTTAGCCCTTCCTTTGTCAATCAATATATAAAAGCCATTCCAGCATTATGAGAGTTTCTCATGAATTTGAGTATCATTGATTTTTTTTGGTAAAATGCATCATTCACCTCCTCCTCCATTTATTTCTTTTTGTGTTCTCTTCTAAGGATGGCAATATAGTGAATCTATTGATAGCAGATCAAGACTTTCCTTCTCAATGATGTTCACTCATTGTTATGCTCATAGCTTTTAATTAAAAGCTGAACTCATATGAAAAGTACAAGATATTAGAGAAAATTTCTAGGACACCTTCTTCCTCTTCTCTAAGGAAGTGTCATCCTGATTTGTTTATATAATTTTAGTTATTCTAAGATTGCTTACAAATGAAAAAAATTTAATTAATTAATAAGTAGTCATTTAAATGTGATTAATTAAACTTTAGTTAGGCCATGAAAATGAGTAAAATAATAAGACTTGCAATTACTTGATATGTTTATATAGTTTGTATAGTCATAGCCTAAGGAAATAACACAACATACTTGTAAGTTATTTATATTTTACTAGTTGTGTATTAAAAAAACATAAGGTATGTTTATGCTTATAGCATTATTAATATATTAATTAATAATATATTACTATATTACTTAGTATTGTATTAATATTCTGGAGCTTGCTATTTTTAATCTTTTAAATATTTAGGTATGATTGTATTGAACAGGTGAATAATAATGATGTCACTGACCTTAGAGGTAATTATATGATTTTAACCCCTTCTTGTTAACTCTGCATAAAAATAATATAATTTTGTTTCCATGATGTTATTTAAAATCATTTTAAAATTCTATAATTTACAAAATTGAGTTTTTTAAAAGAGTTGTATGAACTAACATTTTGAGAATCTATATCTACAGGAAATATTAATGACATGTTCTCCTATGATAGCTTACTTTTTTCCTCGTTAAATAAGAATTTCTCAAAACTTTGAGACATGTCTACTGGATAGAATTTGATACAAATCATGCACTATTCCAGAAGAAAAATAATTTTTAACATATATAAAACTTTGACTCCCATTTTGATAAAAAAAAATCATAAGATCAAGTTTTTTTGGTAATGGTCTTTTAAAGTTCTTTCTCTCTTTTCCCTATTCATTTCTTTACTTTTTACTATTCATTTTCTTTACTTACCCAAGTGAAAGTAGATCTGAAAAATGGTGCTCTGTGCTTTAAATTAATAAGAAACTTCACTTTGAACTTCAGGTCAGAACACTACAGTTTCAAAGTCCATGGAATATAAGATCACAGGAAATTTTTAGTATTCTATTTATCAGTATTTGGTATCCAATATTCAATATTCTAATAGAAGAAAATGCATGCAAATGTTGTCATTCATTAATAACCCATGAATATACAAATACATACAAAATAAATGCTTCATGAAATTTTGATATTTCAGCACATGGGTCTAGATAAATCAATGAGATCCTAAGAGGAAACTTAAAGCTAAAAAACACCCTAGAGGTCATCTAGTCTAATCTCCTCCACCATAACAATCAGTAATATAAGTCACACACACACACACACACACACACACACACACACACACACACACACACACACACATACACACACACACACACACACACACACACACACACACAGAGTAGTATGTAACTAGTACCTAGTAAGGATCTAAGACAGGATTCAAAATCAGGTCTTTCAGACTTTCCTCTAAGAGCAAGCAGAACTAGTTTAATGGTCATGTCAGCCCTTCAGATGTGTTAAACAGAGTTAATGCCCTGGTTCCCACATATGTCATCTCTAAACTTGCCCTTCTCTGGATATCCATTTAAGTTCATTTTTTTCTCAAAGTGGCACCAAAATCTGCTAATTGATTTTCAAATCATAATTTTGGTATTGCAAGCGATCTCTCAGGATCTCTCCCTTTAAAAGAACAATCTTTGATGTCATTTTTAGGAATAATATTGAGAACTTGTATGATGTCTACAAAAGGGCAACAATAAAGATAACCAAAATAGATAGTTCAGGCTATAGTTTATCCACTGAGAAGCCTAAATTCTACAGCTTTACACTTTATTGAAAATATTGTCTAACTCATTATCTTTAGCAAATTGGGGTTTTGAATGCAATTCATGCTGCATATGTTTTGAATGCAGTTCATGCTGCATATGTTCTTGCCCAGTAAGAATAGTGTTAATATTATCGTGACTTTTTTATTATTTCAAGATTTTATCTTTTTTCAGATTTAAACATCCCATGATCTACTAAATTAGTTACCAAATTCATTAAAAGAATAAGTGATCATTAAAAGATGTTGTAGCTAAAATTGTTAGCATATAGAGGTAATACCAGAGTTATGTAACTTGTAGTTTCTAATGCTTACAAGTATAATTCATAGTGCTAAAAAAAATTTCTTTCAGTTGAAATTCCTGATACTGTGATTTAACAGACTTCCAAATTATTGATAACTTGAGATCACTGGCAACTTTTAAAGTGCTGTTTCTATTATGTTCTCATATCTCATTCTAATCTTTTTAATGCATTTAAATAAAAGTTTTATTTATTAGAGTTGCATTGTATTTGATATTATAGAATATTGCAAGCTCATTTTTCCATTCTATGATAATTAGTTGTCTGGACTTTGGATCCAGAAATTCAAATTCATCAGCTTATTTTTTAAATGACTAGATAAATGCTATTGAATGATATTAACTGCTGAAAATTTTATAGACACAGGAAAAATCTAAAGGTAAAAAGAAGACACCATGGACTTTTTTTTTCTAATGTGTTGGAAAAATTATTCTAAAGGCCTTCATCTCTTCTTAAAAACACATGTGAATTCTGTATGTTTAGCTCTATATTTCAATTAGACTAGGGACATATTAAGAAACAAGAGTGCATATGTAGTTTTATATACTCTCCCATTTATGTCTTAAGCAAATTGAGGAATTGTTTTAAAAACTTTAAATAACAAACACATTTTACAGAAAAAGCCCAATAGTGAAGAATCATCTGCTCTATGACATCAGGAGACTTGGGTCCTCATCCTTATTTGGTCACTGACTAGTTGTGTGATTTTGGAGAAGTCATTTTACTTTTATGGATAATTTTCCTCATCTGTGAATTGATTCGTGCCATTTCCTGCTCTATTTATGACTTTGGGGGGGTTGACCAGATTGGTCTACAATTGCATTATCAAAGAGGAATGGAGTAAAGTACTCATTCTGCATTGCCTGAATAATAAGAGGCTTTAACTGTATTTAATTATGTTTGAGGGCAAATAACACATATTACTACCTGAATCTTTGAAATTATAAATGATTATAGAAATTTTCTTCTCTATTTGTTGTTTGAGATATATTTTGTTCTTATTAAATAAACATACACATTACGCTCTAGATATTTGAGTTAATATAACATTTAACAATAGCTCTTTTTAATTTAAGATACACTTTTACTTTCACATTTCAGAAATCTAATTCCAGTTAGGAGAAATGGGAAATCAATTCATAATACTGTGACTTAAATAAATCATTTCTTCATCCTTAAAAAAATGGGAACCAGGATGGCTAGGTGGCACAGTGGAGAGAGCACCAGCCCTGGAGTCAGGAGTACTTGAGTTCAAATCCGACCTTAGACAATAATTACCTAGCCATGTAGCCTTAGGCAAGCCACTTAATCCTATTGCCTTGAAAAATCTTTAAAAAAATGAAAGCCTGTGAAGAATTGTTTCAAAAAGAAATGATTCTATGTTGCATGCTTTACATACTCACTATATCCTCATACAATACTCAATTTTATTGTGGATATAAAGTAGTCATGTTTTTCTATGAAGCTAAGACAGAACATATATATATATATATATATATATATACCTATAGGTATATCTATGTTATCTAAATTTTATGCAAAATTATACCTATATCTAGAACAAAAAATTAGGAAAAATATATTATCATGTAAATTTCTTATAAATATATATCATAAAATGTAAAAATATAAAATGTAGCTTAAAATTTCTGACAATTTATTCTTGAGAGTATCTTGCTGTAATAATCTATAATGCATATTTACTTTGCACTTACATAGGAATGTAAATTATCAGAGGCTATTGTATGTTTTAAGATCTTTAGAGATAAAGTGGTCATGAATATACAAATACTTTAGACAGGATATCCAAGAGGTGGTATAACAATAGGTTCTGTTATATCATTGCACTCTCTGGATTAATGCCAGGAAAGAATGTTTGTTGAGCATAATGAGATAAAAGAACCATAAAATATCTCAAGACTAGAAAGGGTCTTTAGAAGTTATGATTAATGTATAGCTTCATAATCCCTGTATTGAAATATTCACCTTTGCTGTCAATGCTGCAGGCCATTGAGCGAGAAAAGCCCGAGAAGTACAGAAAACTACAAGATGCCAGCAGATCAGCTCAGGCTCTGGTGGAACAGATGGTGAATGGTAATTACACATAGTTTATTTAGATAATTTTCTCATTTGATAAATACATAGGTTTATACTTACCACAAGAACTGTATTAGAAAATTCATTATCAATTCAAAGTGGAATTAAAGGCAAGGTTATATTTACTTTCTTCTTCCTTCTCCTCCTTCCTTCTCCTCCTTCCTTCTCTTCTCCTTCTCCTTCTCCTTCTCCTTCTCCTCCTCCTCCTTCTCCTTCTTTGCCTTCTCCTTTTGTATTCTGTCTTCTTTCTCCTTTCTCAATGCAAAAGAGGGGGTCAAAAAGTTAATTTTGCTTCCAGATGAATATAATACACATATATAGGAAATTGAGATAAGCATCTTGGTCGAGAGCATTTTAAAACTATATTACCCAGTAGTTATTTTTAAAGCTGTAATTAAAAGTCTGAATTGTTCTTGGAGTAAAAAACTGGGATTCATGTCATGCCTTAGATATGAACCAGGCATTTCCCCTCAGAGAAATCCTTTGAACATACTGCAGAGCAGTTGGAGATCTATATTTATAGGAGTTTCCTCATCAGAGTTCCCTGAGAATAACTACAAATAATAATAATAATAATAATAATAATAATAATAATAATTAGCAATTATATCATGTTCTGAGGATTACAAAACAATTTAATCCTCACAATAGTCCTATAAAATACATACAATTAATATTTTGATTTTAAAAATTTAAAAAAAAAGAACTGAAGTAGACAGGTTAAATGACTTGCCTGAAATCAAATTGCTCCTGATATTGAAATGAAGTCTTCCTAACTCCAGGTTCAGCATTCCAATCACTAAACCAACTAACTGTCTCTTAAGCAGATTTCATAATAGCTATAAATCAGCTTTATTATATTTCATATAAATTATCTGGCAATAATATTTTTTCTTTTTATCATAACAGACTGGAAACATGAGAAATCATGTTTTGTGTTTCCTTTAAAACTCATTAAAATACTATTTTGATTTGCATGCTTTCACTTTCACAATTTTCCTCTTCTGGGAAAAATAAAACACTTTCTCTCCTAAAAAGAACAAAACCAAAATCATTCTTTATTGAAAAATCAAATAAATTTTATTGAAAAAGTATATGCCTTAATTAAAAATTATGACACTAAAAATGGTAGTATTTTAAATTCTACACATATATAAAATTAATCATCAGTTAAACTCAAAATTTGACAACTTAATTTAGACCTTATTAAACTATTGTACTTATTTTTGCACTAAAATAATATTTAAAATTTTAACCATATGAAGATTCAGACAAACTCAAAATCTGACAACTTAATTTAGACTTTATGGAATGTTTATACTTATTTTTGCAAGATTGAGTTAATATTAATTCTAAAAATAATAAAACCTTACTGAGTGTCCATTCCATATTAAATATAATGTGAGTGCACAGGATCTGACACAAAATACTTGTTATCTGTCCCTCTAGAAGCTGTTCCAAACCTTCTTTTCTATACTTAGATCACATTTACTTGCCTCCACACCTACCTTCTCACCAGAGAACCTGACCTCATAACTAAGAAAATCAAAGTCATTTGACAAGAGTTCCTCCTGCCCTTCTATCAAAACTTCTTGATTTTTTTTTCCATTTTTCTCCTTCATTACTATAAGCTCTGCTGAAGAGATGATCTTTCTCTTAGCCAAGGCCAACCCTTTTATGTATACCTGACAAGCTGGAATGTTAATCATCATCTGTCTTTTTCCAATCTTCAATCATTCTCTATGTACTGGTATATTCCCTGCTGCTTACCAAAAAAAATGTAAATATTTCAGATATTCCAAGAGAAAAGTAAGAGGAGCAAAAAAAAAGTAGATGGTGAACTGTGGTAGCTGGGATTTCCCTTAGCACTTTAAAGTTTGTAATTCTATTGCCTATATTTTCTCTCATTTCATAACTGCTTTTTAGTCTAGTTTCCATCTTCATTATCCAACTGAAATTACTCTCTTCAATATTATCAATGATCTCCTCATTGTCAAATCTTCCTCCTACCTAAACTTTCTTTAGCATTTGATGCTACTGACCATACATGACTGGGTACTCTCTCCACCTTGGGTTTTCATGACCCTGCTGTCTCAGCCTTATCTACCCAACTGACCACTTCTTGTTATTCTTTGGACCATTCTCATTTTAGGACCACATAATGTAAATTTACTCCAAAGTTTTGTTCTGGACCCTTTTCCACTCTCATGCTCTTTCTATTGTAGTGTTCATTTTTTCTTTCTATATAAATGACATTCTTATTTACTTATCAAGTTCTATTCTCTCTCCTGTCCAGTACCATTCAATTGTTGATTCAAACTTATAATATCTAAAAGAGATTCAGTGTCTCTCTGTACACTCATTTCTCTTCCAATTTTACTGATCCTCCTTATTTTTAGTGTCATCCTTCTAGTTAGCCAGGGTCACAACTTTGGAGTCAGTTTTGACACTTAATTCTCTTTTATGTAAAATAGCTAAGCTGTTACCAAGTCTTGCCAGTTCTAACTCTGGCACATTTAATAACTGTCACCTCTCTCAATATTCACCTGGCCCCTGTCTTATTTTAGCTCTCAGTACCTCTCATTTGAAGTCCTGAATAGTCACTCAATTCATCTCAAGCCTTTGAGGTCTCCATTCTATTCACTACACAGAGCTCAGAAAGATTCAATATTATTCTCTTTTAAGATCAAATATAAATTCCTCTGTCATTTATAGCTTGACTAAAAACAGCAACATCAACAATAACAAACTATTATTGTGAGATAATAGATATTAAACTTACCAACATTTTTATAGCATTTTAAAGTTTGCCAAGCACTTTTCTTTTTTTAACCCAAAATGAAATTTAAGTATACATTATTACACGCACATTTATTTCCCTTTGTGAACTTTATGATCCAACCAAAGTGACCTTCTTGCTGTTTCTCACATTTTACATTCCATCTCTAGTTTCGATTCATGACTTTTTACAGGATTCTGCCATGCCTGGAATTTACTCCATCCTTTCAGAATCCCTGGCTTCCTTCAAGATCAAATCTTCTCTGTCTTTCCTAATCCCTTCAAAATTGCTTTGTTGAAATATTTTGTATATATTTTGTGGTTATTTACATGTGCATTTCTTTAATATAAGGTCAATTATTTAAAGGGTGGGCATGGTTTAATGTGTGTGTGGGTGTGTGTTTTTGATGGTGTTTGTTTCAATATCTACCTAACATTGTGTCTAACACATAACTCAAATATTGCTGATTGAGTTATGTCTAGAAATTTGGAGGGAGATTGTTTTTAGAATCTGGGAATCATTTATACAAGATTTTTAAAAAATACCTTCTCTTAAATCATAGATGAATTGTAGTCTGTACCGGTGAAGAAAATGTATACACTAATGAAATCTCAGGCCATTGAAATATTTTAGTGTCTCCAGAGATTGTAAATAAAGCCATAATTATGCAGAGATGGTAGTCTCCTGGTGCTGGGCAATTTCTGTGTCCAGTTAGCAGGTAATAAGGTCCATACATAACACATACATATATGCATACACATGCATACACACATATTCCTATATACACACACTTATATATGTAAAAAGGGAAAAATCATCTATATTGTTACAAGGAAATAATTATTTATGGGATTTTCCAAAACAGAAATTTAAAAGTCATATATCATTTGACACTTGTTTTATGTTTCTTTTTCACTCCTTCCTTCCTATAATTTAAATCCTTTGTGATGATTTCTTCAGATCCATTTCATCTTTCGAACTGATATATGATAGGGTTTGTGAATGGTCAGAAGTAGAAATCAAAGAAAAGTTTGGTTGATCCAAATAGAGT